>NC_041393.1:21942698-22054969 GCF_002162155.2 Triticum dicoccoides | reverse complement strand
GGGTCCCACTTGTGGTGGATCCGTGCGGTTAGTCCAAGGCGCCAACATCTAGATGTTAGTTAACAAAGCAAACTAGAAGGTCAGAAGACATGAAGGTGCAAATTTCAGCTTGGTTCTAAGAGGGCAAAACTAGCCGCCATCATGTGACAGTTGTAATCCTTGTTTGCCTTCACTCGTTGCAAGTACTCCCGCACCTCGAGATTCCTAAGCTCGACAAAGGCCTTATATGCCTACAAAATTTAGGTTGTTTTTAAGTGGGCAATGCTGAAAATAAAGTGAGAAAGTGAGAAAGAAAGAAGATAAGGGGGAGGTACTTACAACATGCTAGTGGGCTAAGCTAGGCTGTGAATGCCCGGTACTCTCTAACGGGCTCAGGTTGGTAGCTCGAAGCCGTGTGTACAAGACAGAAGAGTGATCAAGCCATCGAAACACGGGTAGCGGCCATGGGACTTCGGCAGGATGGCCACCACCGCCGTGTCGTTGATCTGAGACTGGACGACATCAGGAGCATCTGGACCAGGCGGATGCAACCTCTCAAACTGCTCCTTGTAAGACTCCAGGTGCTCCTCGGTTTTGCCGTAGTACTTGCTCTCGCCTTCCTTGCGATCACTCTGCTCAAGGGCCAGCTTCCACGACTCCATGTATGAGGGCGGCCTCTTCAGCTTGTCCTCCTACAACGTCAAATAGAAGTTAGCCATACATAAGAACACGCCGGTAAAAATAAGAAAAAAATGCATCATGCATATAGATATACCTTCATGGCCTTGAAGCCCATGTGGTTCATGTTTCCTTGGTGTGTTCCGTCTTTTCCATGGTTAGTCCGGTTCTTGCTGCTCTTGGCAGCAAACTCTGCATTGTCGCCGAGCCACCTATCCACCAAACTCTCCCATCCCTCATCCTTTCCAAATCACCAAGGGGGAATAACCTAAATAATGGAAGCATGACATGTCAGCACGAAACAATGAAATTGACTGCTTATACGTTGGAATGAAAAATCTCTAATACTTACCTTCATGTACTGCTCCTTGTTCAAGGTAAGTCATTGATTCCGCGCTTTTCTTTTGCTCATATTTTGATGAAGGTAGGAGTGGTAATAGTGCGAGACGACAACCCAGCGCACCTTGTACTGCAACTAACAAGCTTTCTTCTTTGCAGCCGCCAGCAAGACCACGTTGGCTCTGGCCTTGTGCTCGTCAAGAACTCTATAGAATTGCTGCAATCATGCATAAAACAATAAGAAAACAAGGCATGAGTTGAGTGATTCGATGATAAACTCAACACAAGTGATTCTAAAGAGAACTTACCCAAAATTTGGTGATCACGGCCTTAGCGGCCGTCCCGTACTCCGCGAGGTTGGCAGCCTCGTAGTGGGCCCAGCTCGTGGCCAAAACCTGTAGCTCCGGGTCCCTGTCTGGCCACGGACAGAATAGGCCCGGCCAAAACTCCTTCAACAGGACAGTGATAATGTCATTCGGCATTTGGCCCTTTCCCTTAAGGATCCAGTTCCTGCAAAAGAATCAAAGAATTGGCATGTGTACAATAAAAATGTTGGCATGTGTCCAAAATATGATTTAGAGGCACTTACTCTGTCCCTGCGGGTTCAATGAGCCACTTGCTTGCCTCGATAGAAGGTGTTGTAGGTAGTTCTGCAATACCACACAGCCACCCCTTCGTACCACCCGACGACAAGTCACCCCACAACTCGGCATCACCCTCCCCTCCACCACCCTCTGTCGGTGTTCTGGGAACAGGGGTCCCCAGACTTGCCTGCCTGCGGCCCGCGGCGTGGCTCCACTAGCGGCCCAGTGCGGCCCATCTTCATCAGCCAAATGCTCAAGACCCTCGCGAGGGGCCAAGCCTCATGGGGTGCACGACACGAGGCCTCCTCAAGGGCAACCTCATCAGGCAGGCTCATGAGGGAGGCAGAGAGATCAAGGTAAGGGGAACCTCGCGAGGTTCCCGTGATGCAAGCCATGATGACCAAGTCTAGATAGGCGCCAGTGCGCGCAGTGTCCTCGTTTCCCCTTTGGTGCTAGGGGGGCAAGCGCAGGCGTGGAGTAGCGAGGCATCAGGCAAAGGTTTCCATATCGGTGCAACAAGACCAGGACTAGCAGGACAGCAGGATGGAGGTCATCGTGGAGCCCAAGACGACATCACCAGAGCCTTTGACAGGCAAATGCCACCTTTAGTAAGGATAGCTTGTACTAGCTGTCCCCTTTCAAAATGGCCGTTGTTGGATCCCTTCCCGCTCAATATTTGGGAAGAGGACTAGGGCCTCTATAAATAGGGCTAGCCACCTCCAAGGCAAGGGGAGACGAATCTCACCTTGATCAGAACCACCCACCAAGCACAAGAACACCTCGCCTCTAGAGGCTGTTCTTCCCCTTGTACTGTTCATCATCAGCCCAAGAGGCAATCCACCACACCACACTGGAGTAGGGTATTACACCATGATGGTGGCCCGAACCAGTATAAATCTATTGGAAATATGCCCTAGAGGCAATAATAAAATGGTTATTATTGTATTTCCTTGTTCATGATAATTGTCTATTGTTCATGCTATAATTGTATTGACCGGAAACCGCAATACATGTGTGAATACATATACCACAACATGTCCCTAGTGAGCCTCTAGTTGACTAGTTCATTGATCAACAGATGGTCATGGTTTCCTGACCATGGACATTGGATGTCATTGATAACGGGATCACATCATTAGGAGAATGATGTGATGGACAAGACCCAATCCTAAGCATATCACAAGATCGTATAGTTCGTTTGCTAAAGCTTTTCTAATGTCAAGTATCATTTCCTTAGACCATGAGATTGTGAAACTCCCGGATACCATAGGAATTCTTTGGGTGTACCAAACGTCACAACGTAACTGGGTGGCTATAAAGGTGCACTACAGGTATCTCCGAAAGTGTCTGTTGGGTTGGCACGAATCGAGACTGGGATTTGTCACTCCGTATGATGGAGAGGTATCTCTGGGCCCACTCAGTATTGCATCATCATAATGAGCTCAATGTGACTAAGTAGTTAGTCACGGGATCATGCATTACAAAACGAGTAAAGTGACTTGCCAGTAACGAGATTGAACGAGGTATTGGGATACCGACGATCGAATCTCGGGCAAGTAACATACCGATAGACAAAGGGAATTGTATACAGGATTGACTGAATCCTCGACATCGTGGTTCATCTGATGAGATCATCGTGGAACATGTGTGATCCAATATGGGTATCCAGATCCCACTATTGGTTATTGGCCGGAGAGGTGTCTCGGTCATGTTTGCATGGTTCCCGAACCCATAGGGTCTACACACTTAAGGTTCGATGACGCTAGGGTTATAAAGGAAGTTTGTATGTGGTTACCGAATGTTGTTCAGAGTCCCGGATGAGATCCTGGACGTCACGGGGAGTTCCAGAATGGTCTGGAGGTAAAGATTTATATATGGGAAGTCCAGTTTCAGTCACCGGAATAGTTTTGGGGGTTATCGGTATTGTACCGGGACCACCGAAAGGTGTCCAGAGGTCCACCGGGTGGGGCCACCTGCCCCAGGGGGCTTGATGGTCTGAATAAGGGGGGGAACCAGCCCCTAGTGGGCTGGTGTGCCCCTCCCGAAGGGCCCAATGCGCCTAGGGTTGAAAACCCTAGGGGAGGGGGCGCCTCCACCTTGCTTGGGGGGCAAGTCTCCCCCTCCTGGCCGCCGCCCCTCCCCTCTAGATGGGATCTGTAGGGGGCCGGCCCCCTCTCCCCTTCCCCTATATATAGTGGGGTTTTTGGGGCTGCCAAGAACATGAGTTTTCCTCTCTCCTGGCGTAGCCCTACCCCTCTCCCTCCTCATCTCTCGCAGTGCTTGGCGAAGCCTTGCTGGAGTGCCACGCTCCTCCATCACCACCATGCCGTTGTGCTACTGCTGGACAGAGTCTTCCCCAACCTCTCCCTCTCTCCTTGCTGGATCAAGGCACGGGCGAAGTCATCGAGTTGCACGTGTGTTGAACGCGGAGGCACCGTTATTCGGTGCTTAGATCGGATTCGGCCGCGATCTGAATCGATTCATGAACGACTCCACCGACCGCATTCTTGTAACGCTTCCGCATCACGATCTTCAAGGGTATGAAGATGCACTCCCCTCTCTCTCGTTTCTAGTCTCTTCGTAGATTGATCTTGGTGATCCGTAGAAAATTTTGAATTTCGCTACGTTCCCCAACAGTGGCATCATGAGCTAGGCCTATTGTGTAGATTCTATGCACGAGTAGAGCACAAGTTGTTGTGGGCGTCGATTTTGTCAATACTTGCATTTACTAGTCTTATCTTGATTCAGCGGCATCGTGGGATGAAGAGGCCCGGACCGACCTTACACGTACGCTTACGTGAGACAGGTTCCACCGACTGACATGCACTAGTTGCATAAGGTGGCCAGCGGGTGCTAGTCTCTCACACTTTAGTCGGATCGAATTCGATGAAAAGGGTCCTTATGAAGGGTAAATAGCAATTGGCATATCACGTTGTGGTTTTGGCGTAGGTAAGAAACGTTCTTGCTAGAAACCTATAGCAGCCACGTAAAAACTTGCAACAACAATTAGAGGACGTCTAACTTGTTTTTGCAGCATATGCCGTGTGATGTGATATGGCCAAGAAGGATGTGATGAATGTAATATATGTGATGTATGAGATTGATCATATTCTTGTAATAGGAATCACGACTTGCATGTCGATGAGTATGACAACCGGCAGGAGCCATAGGAGTTGTCTTTATTTATTGTATGACCTGCGTGTCATTGAACAACGCCATGTAATTACTTCACTTTATTGCTAAACCGTTAGCCATAGTAGTAGAAGTAATAGTTGGCAAGACAACTTCATGGAGACACGATGATGGAGATCATGGTGTCATGCCGGTGACGATGATGATCATGGAGCCCCGAAGATGGAGATCAAAAGGAGCAAAATGATATTGGCCATATCATGTCACTTTTTGATTGCATGTGATGTTTATCATGTTTATGCATCTTATTTGCTTAGAACGATGGTAGTAAATAAGATGACCCCTCATAATAATTTCAAGAAAGTGTTCCCCCTAACTGTGCACCGTTGCGAAAGATCGTTGCTTCAAAGCACCACGTGATGATCGGGTGCGATAGATTCTAACATTCACATACAACGGGTGTAAGCCAGATTTACACACGCGAAACACTTAGGTTGACTTGACGAGCCTAGCATGTACAGACATGGCCTCAGAACACAAGAGACCGAAAGGCCGAACATGAGTCGTATAGTAGATACGATCAACATGAAGATGTTCACTGATGATGACTAGTCCGTCTCACATGATGATCAGACACGGCCTAGTTGACTCGGATCATGTATCACTTAGATGACTAGAGGGATGTCTATCTGAGTGGGAGTTCATCAAATAATGTGATTAGATGAACTTAATTATCATGAACATAGTCAAAAAGGTCTTTACAAATTATGTTGTAAGCTCGCGCTTTAGTTCTACTGTTTAGATATGTTCCTAGAGAAAATATAGTTGAAAGTTGATAGTAGCAATTATGCGGACTGGGTCCATAAACTGAGGATTGTCCTCATTGCTGCGCAGAAGGCTTATGTCCTTAATGCACCACTCGGTGTGCTGAACCTCGAACGTCATCTGTGGATGTTGCGAACATCTGACATACACGTTTTGATGACTACATGATAGTTCAGTAATGTTAAACGGTTTAGAATTGTGGCGCCGAAGACGTTTTTTGAAACGTCGCGGAACATATGAGATGTTCCAAGGGCTGAAATTGGGACTTCAGGCTTGTGCCCATGTCAAGAGGTATGAGACCCCCGATGAGTTTCTTAGCCTACAAACTAAGGGAGAAAAGCTCAATCATTGAGCTTGTACTCAGATTGTCTGGGTACAACAATCACTTGAATCGAGTGGGAGTTAATCTTCCAGATGAGATAGTGATGTTTCTCCAAAGTCATTGCCACCAAGCTACTAGAGCTTCATGATGAACTATAACATATCAGGGATAGATATGATGATCCTTGAAATATTCGCGATGTTTGACACCGCGAAAGTAGAAATCAAGAAGGAGCATTAATTGTTGATGGTTAGTGAAACCACTAGTTTCAAGAAGGGCAAGGGCAAGAAGGGATACTTCATGAAACGACAAATCAGCTGCTGCTCTAGTGAAGAAACCCAAGGTTGAACCCAAACCCGAGACTAAGTGCTTCTGTAATAAGGGGAATGGTCACTGGAGCAAAATTACCCTAGATACTTGGTAGATAAGAAGACAGGCAAGGTTGATAGAAGTATATTGGATATACATTATATTAATTGTGTACTTTCTTGTACTCCTAGTAGCACCGGGGTATTAGATACCGGTTCGGTTGCTAAGTGTTGGTAACTCGAAATAAAAGCTGCGGAATAAACGGAGACTAGCTAAAGGTTAGATGACGATATATGTTGGAAGTATTTCCAAGGTTGATGTGATCAAACATTGCACGCTCCCTCTACCATCGGGATCAGTGTTAAACCTAAATAATTGTTATTTGGTGTTTGCGTTGAGCGCATGATTGGATTATGTCTATCGCAATACGGTTATTCATTTAAGGAGAATAATGGTTACTCTGTTTATTTGAATAATACCTTCAATGGTCTTGCCCTTGTGCTGTTGCTCCTCCATGACCACCACGCCGTTGTGTTGTTGCTGGATGGAGTCTTCCCCAACCTCTCCCTCTCTCCTTGCTGGATCAAGGCACGGGAGACGTCACCGGGCTGCACATGTGTTGAACGCGGAGGCACTGTTCTTCGGTGCTTAGATCGGATTCGGCCGTGATCTGAATCGCTTCGTGGACGACTCCACCGACCGCGTTCTTGTAACGCTTCCGCATCGCGATCTTCAAGGGTATGAAGATGCACTCCCTCTCTCTCGTAGCTAGTCTCTCCATAGATTGATCTTGGTGATGCGTAGAAAATTTTGAATTTCTGCTACGTTCCCCAACAAAATCTTGTGTGTCGTGTGTTGTGAGTTCATGAAGCTTAGCTTAGGGATCACGGCGAGGCTAAGAGTGAGATTCGGTAGGGGGAAATCTTCGTGCGCACCCTAGAGTTCAAACCTTAAGGGTTTTTCCAGAACCCGATATCCGACATTTGGCGCGCCAGGTAGGGGTGCGCTAAAGTCTTCCTTCCGCTGATCTGCGTCCCACTGCTTTGTCGCATCCATGTTCGACGCTCACCGAGCCTGCGCTGAGCGCTGGGCCGCTCTCGCCGCTCCGGTCACCCAGACGGCCCCCATCGGCGGACCCCCTTGCCGTTCTCCGTCGCCTACCGCCAATGCCGCCACCGGCCCGGCGGGGCACTAGCAGCAAGCGTCCTCGCTGCACCCTCGGTGCGGAGGCACGGCCGCACCGCCACTCCATCGCTAACTCCAGCCGGATCATCGTCCCACGCTCGACGCGCTCCCACGGACGCGCAGGCCGCGCTGCTCACGGCACGCGAGCTCCTGTGTTGCCGCTTCGTCGACAACCTCTACGAGGATTGGCTCGCCCGCATCACCGAGATCGTCAGCGCCGCAGGGGGCTTTCCTGCGCCGTCCCTCTCGCTGCCTCACCCGCCGCCGAGTACGGGCGGCGCGGCTCAAGGAGCACCTCCATCGCCTCAGCCCCAAGACAGCGCCCTGGCTCCAAGGCACGCGGCCCCTGGATGTGACCCGTCGCATCCAGTGCCCGCGCGACAAGAAAGAAGCTGTCAAAAAATCCCCCAGCCTCAAGAAGGCGCCTCCGTGCTCCCTGCACCAGCGTGACAAGATCGCGTACTGCCTCTGGCGGCGGTGCGCGAGCGCCATCAAGAGCAATCCCCATGTCAGCAAAGGGCCCCGGTGATCACAGCAGGCTGCCGCGCCTTCACCTCCGAGCTGCGTAGCGTCGCCTGGCCGGGCAAGTTCAAGTCGGACCTGCCTCATTGCTATGACGGCACCCCCGACCCCGCGAAGATCTTGCAGCTCTATGAGCTGAGCATCGAGGCGGCCAACGGCGATGAGAAAGTCATGGCGAACTGATTTTGCATGGCGCTCAAGGATGGTGCCCGCTCATGGCTCCCGAACCTGCCTCCCGGCTCGATCTCCTCCTGGGACGAGATGCGCAACCGCTTCATCGCCAACTTCCAGGGCACTCGCGACCGCCCCCCGGCCGCGGGTGACCTGCGCCGCATCAAGCAATAGCCTGGGGAGACCCTATAGAAATACATCCAGCTCTTCAACATCGTCCGCCTCAAGATCCCCAAGGTGACGGACGAGGCCATCATCTCAGCGTTCTCTGATAGCGTCCGTGGTGTCAAGATGAAGGAGGAGCTCACCATTCACGATGAGTTGTGCACTTCCCTGGAGCTGTTCAACCTAGCAACCAAGTGCGCAAGAGCTGAGGAGGGACGCCTCTCCCTCCTTGAGCTCCCAGCTGCAAATCTGGAAGAAAAGAAGACCAAGGCCAAGGATGTGAAGCGCAAGGGAGCAGCCGTGCTCGCGGCAGAGCCAGACACGAAGCGCGGGAGGGACCAGCCGGAGTCGTCCAAGGGCAGCCGACCGTTCTGCGCCTACCACAACCTCCACACCCACAACACCAATGACTGCCAGGAGCTCAGGTCCGTTTGAGAAGGACGATTCGGTCGACGCCCCGAGTGCAACGATCGGGGCTACAACCAAGGAGGAGCACGTGGCGGAGTACGATGGGACGACCGTGGCCCTCGCCAGGAGTGGCGCGACCGACCTCGTGAGGATCGCTGGCAGGACCAGTGTCACGAGGGCGCCTGGAGGGATCAGCCTCGCGAGGATCGCCCCCAGGGCAATGCATGCCTTCCTCCACTGCCGCCACCGCCGAGAAGGAATGACGACCATCATCAGGACGAGGGGGCTGGGGGCTTCCAGGAGCCACGTGATATCGCTTGCATCTTGGGTGGAGCTCATGCCCCAGCCTCTCAGCGCATCTCCAAGCAGTTCGCTCGCGAGATGAACGCAGTCCTCCCCAAGATCGAGCCCACGCGCCCGCTCAGGTGGTCCAAGTGCGCCATCACCTTCAGTTCAGTAGATCAACTCAAGTGCGCGACCACTGCTGGCGTCCTCCCGATGCTATGTTCCCCAGTCATCAGCAACGTGCAGGTCACCAGGACCCTCATCAATGGCAGCGCAGGCCTTAACATCCTGTTCATCGAGATGTTCGACAACCTTCAAATGCCATATGATCAGCTCCAGCCTACCAAGCCTTTCTCAGGAGTTACTGACGGCTCCACCACTCTGATAGGGCAGGTCCGCCTCCCTGTCACCTTTGGACAGCACGACAACTACCACACTGAGCTCATCGATTTCGACGTCGCCCACATCCACCTGCCATACAATGCCATCCTTGGGTATCCAACCCTGGCCAAGTTCATGGCAGTGACCCATAACGGCTACAATGTCCTCAAGAAGGCTCACGAGGGAGGCGGAGAGATCAAGGTAAGGGGCACCTCGCGAGGTTCCCGTGATGCAAGCCATGCCGACCAAGGCCAAACGGGCGCCAGGCGGGCGCCAGTGCATGCAGTGTCCTTGTTTCCCCTTTGGTGCTAGGGGGGCAAGCGCAGGCGCGGAGTACTGAGGCATCAGGCAAAGGTTTCCATATCAGTGCAACAAGAGCAGAACTAGCAGGACAGCAGGACGGGGGGTCATCGTGGAGCCCAAGACGGCGTCATCACTAGAGCCCTTGACAGGCGAAGACCACCTTTAGTCAGGATAGCTTGTACTAGCTGTCCCCTTTCAAAATGGCCGTTGTTGGATTCCTTCCCTCTCAATATTTGGGAAGAGGACCAGGGCCTCTATAAATAGGGCTATCCACCACCAAGGCAAGGGGAGATGAATCTCACCTTGAGCAGAACCACCCACCAAGCACAAGAACACCTCGCCTCAGGAGGCTGTTCTTCCCCCTGTACTGTTCATCATCAGCCCAAGAGGCAATCCACCACACCACACTAGAGTAGGGTATTACACCACGGTGGTGGCCCAAACCACTATAAATCTTGTGTCTCATGTGCTGTGAGTTCATCGAGCTTTGCTTAGGGATCACGGCGAGGTTGAGAGCGAGATTCGGTAGGGGGAAATCTTCGTGCGCACCCCAGAGTTCGAACCTTAAGGGTTTTTCCGGAACCTGATATACGACACCCTCGTCCTCGCACTCCTCCTCCTTGCCCTCCTCTCCCTCGTGAACCTCCTCCTCAAACCTCCTCCTCCTCCTCAGACTCAGAAGGTGGCTCAATATAGGAGGGCATCGAAGAAGACCCCCCCTATGTCAGACACGACCCGGAGTTTTTGATCCGGTTGCCTCTCCCCCCATCCCCTCCTCCTCTAGGGGCTCTTCCCCCACCCCTTCTCCTCTAGGGGCTCCCCCCCGACCCCTCGACCTCCATGTGAGGTTGCATCCTCAAGTAGTCGGGGGAACCTTGGGGGCTCATCCACTCCAAGTAAGTCCTTTGAATTTGCTTAGGAAACCCACGCCGCTAGACTTGCCCATGATTGGCAAACCTGCATTGGGAAGAGAATAAACAATTAGTAAGGATATACAATAAACAACCATACAGAAAAGAGCATTAATAACAGAAAAGCACATTAAGCATACGAAAAAGAACATTAATAACAGAAGAGCACATTAAGCATACTATTGTAATCTACCTCAATCATCATTAAAAGAACTTACATTTTCTACAACCCATATGAATCATCACTACTATAATCTATTTGTTGGCCGGTCTCATCATCACTATCACGCATATCTTCTTCATTGTCTGATGGAGGTGGAGGCTCTTCCTCATCGTCAGCGTCTTCATTTAACTTTTCAAGCATAATTATGTCTCTTTGATTCACAATTGCCTCACCATCATTCCGTGTGTTATCATCATTTGGGTCCAGGTCAACATAACCCAAGTCATCATCATCCTTGTTTCGGACCACGTCATCATGTTGCTCTTGAAAGAACACCGTCGGTGTCAAAACCGGCGGATCTCGGGTAGGGGTCCCGAACTGTGCGTCTAAGGCTAATGGTAATAGGAGGTGGGGGACACAATGTTTACCCAGGTTCAGGCCCTCTCGATGGAGGTAATACCCTACTTCCTGCTTGATTGATCTTGATGATATGAGTATTACAAGAGTTGATCTACCACGGGATCGTAGAGGCTAGACCCTAGAAGCTAGCCTATGGTTATGATTGTTGTTGTCCTACGGACTAAACCCTCCGGTTTATATAGACACCGGAGGGGACTAGGGTTACACAGAGTCGGTTACAGAGAAAGGAATCTTCATATCCGAATCGCCAAGCTTGCCTTCCACGCAAAGGAGAGTCCCATCCGAACACGGGACGAAGTCTTCTATCTTGTATCTTCATAGCCCAACTGTCCGGGATACGCATATAGTCCGTCTGTCCAAGGACCCCTTAATCCAGGACTCCTGAGTAGCCCCTAAACCAGGCTTCAATGATGATGAGTTCGGCACGCAGATTGTCTTCGGCATTGCAAGGTGGGTTCCTTCTCCGAATACTCAAAAGTAGATCTTGAACACAAGAATCGTGTCCAGCTCTGCAAAACAAATTCCACATACCACCGTAGAGAGTATAATATTCCACAAGTCCAATCTGCTGACAATATTTTGTAGCATGACATCACGCCACTGCCCGGTCATTATTCGAAAAACTGTTTCTTAGCATGTCGTTCCGTATTTCGAGGTGCGGTTTCACTGGCACGTCTTGTCAAAGCAGAGATCATTTCCCCTTATCATGGGATTCTCATCAATACGGGCATGGGTAACCCAACCGCACCATCTGCACGACGCTTGGGGAATAAGCGAGTTTTGGGGCAAGTGGGGAGGCACATGATTTTACTGCCTTTATAAAGGGATAAAGATTCCCCTCTTTCACCCATGCCTTCTACTTCCTCTGCTAATCCATTCTCGAGCTCCAACACCCAAGCTTTTGCCTTCTCCGCCAAAAAAAGCATTCCAAACATGTCTGGATCCAGAGCGGGAGGCAAGTGGATGGCCTCCTCCGTCAAGAAGGAGGACATCAAGAAGCTCCGGGAGGCCGGGTACTTGGCCAAAGACATCACCCATCGGCTTCCGGCCAAGGGGTAGATCGTCCCCACCCCGGAGCCCCAGGAAAGGGTAGTGTTTCTCTCCCACTTTGTCCGTGGGCTGGGATTCCCCCCCCCCCCCACCTGTTCTTCCACGGACTGATGTTCTACTACGGGCTAGACTTCCATGATTTAGCCCCCAACTCCATCCTCAATATCTCGGCATTTATTGTCATGTGCGAGGCCTTTCTCCGCATTACACCTCACTTCGGCCTATGGCTGAAGACCTTCAACGTGAAGCCAAAGGTGGTGAGCGGCCAACAAGCGGAGTGCAGAGGCACCATGGTGGGCAAGATGCCCAATGTCACCTGGCCCGAAGGATCCTTTGTGGAGACTGTAAAGGGGTGGCAATCAGGGTGGTTCTATATCACCAAGCCTCATGGCACCAACCAGGCGGCGACCCCTGAATTCCGATCCGGCGTCCCCATGCGGCTCACCTCCTGGCAAGAGAAGGGCTTAGCTTGGGGCTCAGTACAAGAACTGACTGGGCTCCAGACATGTGTCCAGAACATGATAAGCAAGAGAATCAAGCTTGTCAACGTGGTCCAGGTTATGCTCCTCCACCGGATTCTTCCGTGCCAGAGCGAGACTTGTAATCTATGGGAGTTCGACCCAGCTAAGCACCAGACCCTGCTGGAGCTCTTCGGCAGGACGCACGAAGACGTCTGGAAGGTGCTTTTTAAGACCAGCGAGGTACCACCGCCCTGACCGAAGATCGTGGGCTCAGCGCAAAACGTCGGGCTAATCCGGTAAGTTTTCATGTTTGCAAGGTATACCTTTTACTGGCATATCCGCGAGAGGAACCTAAGCCTCCATGCCAATCTTTTAGGCCTGGGTAACGATAGCGGAGCAGATTAACTGTCCGACTCCACTACCCGAAGATCCAGAAACACCTATTCTGAAGAAGATGCTATTTTTGGCGCCCTATGAGGTGCCGGAGAAGAAGGCCAAGAAGACGGCCAAGGGGACCAGAGATGGTCTCCGATGCAAGGGTGCTTCGGATGTGACGTATGAAGACACCGAGACACACTCCTCCATCGAAGATGGTGAGGAGGAGGAGGAGGAGAAAATCCGCCCCCCACTGGGGGGAGAAAGAAGAGGAAGGCCTCCAAACATGGGGAGGTCGAGGCGTCCAACAAGGGAAAAAACCTCCCTTCCGGACTACTCCACCGTGGCCACCAACAGCGGCGAGGAGTGGGAGCCCAGGGTCAAGCCCCTGACCAAATCGTAAGTATCCGGACACAGTAGTATTTCCGGCCTTTTCACTTTATCATTTTTAATGTGCTAGACACGTACCTGCAGTCCGGCCAAGTCCAACATCGAGCTATCCTCCTCTTCGGAGGGATCGCTGGACCCATCGGCAATGAACAACGGGTCCCTTCCGACGGCCTCCTCCCCCAATGCCGCGGACAACACCGAGGTGTTGTCTCGAAGGGTACCAGGCCAAGGGGAGACAGTTCCGGTGATGCCGGAGGATAAAACCCCGATTACACATGGGGGGAAAGACCCCCATGGACACCGACAATGGGGGCCGCATCCAGTATGGCCCCCAGCCGAATACAACTCCGGAGATCCAAGTGGCTCCGGACTCTGGCAGGCAGCCTCTCCCGAATGAGGGGGGTGAGCTGCCTCCATCGGTGGCCTTTGTCCATCCAGAGGCACCGGATAGATTGCTGGAAGCGCTTCGAGGCGCTTCCATTGTTGAAGAACACCGTACTCTTATGAGTATGGTGATCGAGAAGATCCAATCCGCCAAGACCGGACTGACCGAAGCCTGCACTAGCCTTCTAGCAGGCTTTGAGGTAAGTAATAAAATTGTGAAAGAATATCATAGTGTAGACAGTAGCCCCTGATGCTCTATTTGGTGTTCGTAAAGAAAGCCGAACAGAGGATCAAATAATACTCGCAGGATTCTAACATAAGATGTCTATGTGAATAAGCAGGCGTCGCTGCTAGCTGCTTCCGCTCATACTGCGGAGGTCTCCGGATTGAAGCAGAACCTGTAGTGGGCCGAGGGAGAGCTCGGCCTCGTGAAGAGGCAGCTGGAAGAAAGCCAAGGTATGTAGTACCCTGCATGTATATTTATGAAGGATGAATGGTTCATGCCGATTAAAGTGTCACAAACTATGTTAGGGGCCACGACCGAGGTGGCGGCCCTCAAGAAGGCGTTAGCCGAGGTCGAGGACAAAGCAGCCAAGGAACGCGCCGCATGCGAGAAGCAGGAGGCCTAGGTCAGCGAGGTCCAGCAGGAGCTCCAGGACGCTATCAAGAAGTGTGAGTCCTTGGAGCATGATTCTAAGACTCAAGAGTCCGAACTTACCAAGGCCCTCCAGAGCGCGCAAGATTCCTGAGCCGAAGCCCAGAGGGCCCTCCAGGAGGTTCAGGCGGCCAAGAAGATTGCGGCAGGTAAGGCTTTCATTATGCAAAGTAAGCATGTGAAGGAGACATTCTTTTTACTTACCCGAATTTGGAGTTCTCCAGGAGCGTTTGCGGATCTGCCGCGCAACATATCAATGCCGCAGAGTTCTACCGAGCCGAAGAAGGGAGCTCTACGGAGAAGCTGTTCTGGTCCCAATACCTCGGACCAGAACATCTGGTGGCCTTTAGCAACCAGCTGAAACAGCTGGTCGAGCTGCACAAGGCGACCAAACTGGCCATGAAGGACCTCATAGTCCGGCTATGGCCTGCCGAGCCAATGCCCAGTAGCTACTTCGGACTCATGAAGTGGCTTGTGAGCGCCTGCCCATGGCTTGAAGTCATAAAGCAGTTGGTTTGTATTGAAGGTGCGCGGATGGCCTTTGCCCGCACTAAGATGCATTGGGCAAAGATGGACGCCACAAAGCTGATGGCCGTGGGGCCGCCTGAGGGCAAGGAGCACCGCCGACCCGAACTATACTATGACAGTGTCCTAGAGGGATCCCACCTTGTGACGGAGCAATGTGCAAAGCATATAATCTTTGAATGAATGTATTCATTTTATCCTATCCTGTAATATGAAACAAGTTCATTATGCAATATAATGCTTGTTTATTTAAAATTTTACCTCTTGTGCGGCCGTTTATAAAATCTGAGAGTTGGCCAGTCATCGGCTTCTGCCCGCAAGTAGCTAGTACGGGGGTGTTCGGGATAAATCTAAACACTCTTTATCCAAGTTTTTGGTCCTTTGAGGTGTTTAGCACAACGAACAAGGCAATCGGACTATACGGCTTTATCACCCTCACTTAGCCATAGGAGTTCTATAATTTTAAATTTAGGCGCAGCCCCTAGTATTCAGAAGGCCGAACTTGGGGCGCTATACACGCCTAATCAGACAAAAACCGAATCCTCGCATGAAGCGGAAAAAATCTCTAAGGATTTGAATCCTCTCGAACAGCGACCAGCTCTCGCCACATCATGACAGTTAGTTTTCGGCTTTCTCTACTGAGGTGCTCGTCCGGAAGAACCGGGACACAATCATAGTAGTTCTCCCTTTACTACCCTAGCCGATATAGCGGAACATAAGGAAGGAAGCACAGGAGCCAGGCAACCCAACTATTGACCCAAGACATGATTCGGAGCCGATGCATATAATGCTATAAGTTCAGGGTGCCGAAATGTACTATAAAAGTGTTCGTACTTTCTTGCCGTGTTATGAGGTACACTGAAGCCCCTGGCAAATTAAGGCATACCAGAATGTACGAATGTAATAAATACAAAGACAAGGAAAAGATTAGGTAAAGAGTGTACGCTGCAAATTGTTTTCCATTGTAATTTGATTAATACGTCAAGGCTTATGTGTACAAGTAGTGCGATAAGCAAATAAGGAAATTTGACATGCCGTGACAGAGAGCGGGCTGCGTGTGGGTATGTAAAACAACAAATAACGATCGTTAGAAGACACCACCTGGGAATTTCCTTGTACGTCAAAGCCCCTTGCCTTTCTTGGTGTATCCTTCCACGATGGGTCCGATAATCAAGTTATCAGAAAAGCCTCAAGAAGAGAAAAACCTAAAAGGGAGAGACAAAGTGAAGGTATGCGGATCCAGGGGCGGTTGAGCTGCGTTGTGGACTGCAGTCTAACTATGCCTCCGTCTATGCCCATGGTATTTTAAGTGCATAATTATGTACGGGCGGCACGAATTTCACCGCTTGATTGGGGCTAGGACGGAGGCCGAATTGCTAGGTGAGCTCTGGACGAGCCGGACGGTCCTGCTGCAGAGTAGTCCAGACTCGCTTAACGGTGTTCGGGGGCTTTATTGCCGAATTGAGGGTCTGCCGAAGAAGGCTGCTCTATACTTCTGCTGCAACGGCCGCGGTGTGCTCCTCAGTATGGAGGGAGCGCTCCGTTTTTCCATTGACTGTTATAACACCTCGAGGTTCGGGCATCTTTAGCTTGAGGTAGGCGTAGTGCAGCACTGCATTGAATCGAGCGAATGCGGTTCGTCCGAGCAGTGCATGATAACCACTGCGTAAGGGGACGATGTCGAAGATTAACTCTTCGCTTCGGAAATTATCCGGGGATCCGAAGACCACTTCCAGTGTGATTGAGCCCGTACAACAGGCCTCTACACCTGGTATGACACCTTTAAAGGTGGTTTTGGTGGGCTTGATCCTTGAGGGACCGATACCCATTTTGCGCACTGTATCCTCATAGAGCAGATTCAGGCTGCTGCCACCATCCATGATGACTTGTGTGAGAAGGAATCCATCAATAATGGGGTCAAGGACCAGTGCGGTTGAACCGCCATGACAGATACTGGTCAGATGGTCCCTGCGATCAAAGGTGATCGGACAGGAGGACCATGGGTTGAACTTCGGGGAGACTGGCTCCATGGTGTAGACGTCCCTTAGTGCGCGCTTCCGCTCCCTTTCGGGGATATGGGTGGCATATATCATGTTCACCGTTTTGACTTGGGGAGGAAACTTCTTTTGCCCCCTATGTCGGTGACTGGGGTTCCTCGACGTCATCGCTTTGCGATCCCTTTTCCTTGTTTTCGGTGTTTAACTTGCTGGCCTATTTGAAGACCCAACATTCTTTGTTGGTATGATTGGCTGGTTTGTCGGGGGTGCCGTGGATTTGACATGGACGATAGAGTATGCGGTCCAGACTAGACAGGCCCAGATTGTTTCTCTTAATTGGCCTTTTCTGCTGACCGGACTTGGAGCCACTAAATCCGGCATTGACGGCCGTGTCTTTGGCGTTGTCGCCATTATTTTTACACTTGTGTCTGTTGCGTTGGGGGTTGCCGCTGCTATCTCTGGCATCAGATGTGCCAGGTTTACTTGAGGTGCTGTTGCTATGAGCTAGCCAGCTATCCTTGCCCGCACAAAAGCAGGTCATGAGCATCATAAGGCCTGCCATGGACTTTGGCTTCTCTTGGCCGAGGTGTCGGGCGAGCCACTCGTCACGGATGTTATGCTTAAAGGCCGTTAGGGCTTCGGCATCCGGACAGTCAATGATCTGGTTCTTTTTAGTTAAGAACCGAGTCCAGAATTTCCTGGCCGACTCTCCGGGCTGTTGGATTATATGACTTAAGTCATCGGCATCCAGAGGTCGGACATAAGTGCCCTAGAAGTTTTCAAGGAATGCATCTTCCAAGTTCTCCCAACTGCCAATGGAGTTTTTGGGCAGACTGTTCAACCAATGCCTAGCTGGTCCCTTGAGTTTTAGCGGGAGATACTTGATGGCATGGAGACCATCACCGCGGGCCATATGTATATGGAGAAGGAAGTCCTTGATCCATACCGCGGGATATGTTGTCCCATCATATGATTCAATGTTTACGGGTTTAAACCCTTCTAGGAATTCAAGTTCCATTGCTTCATGAGTGAAGCATAGGGGGTGTGCGGCGCCTCTATGTCGGGCTATGTCGGGACGTAGCTCGAATGGGGCCGGTCTGCGGTAGTTGGCCCGGACACGTGTGTATTTGTCATATCCGGTGTGGTGGTCGTCGTTGCGCATTGGGGCGCACCCCCGCGATCCATAATCGATCTGGTTTGTCCTGCTCTGTTCTCCAAGTGGTACCGCAGGTCATGCATGTATCCCCGAGATGTAGTGTTTCTATTTGTTCGGCGAGGCAGTGTAGGCTGATGTTCGGGCTGAGTTACCACTTTATCTCGGCCACACGGAGGTCGGTTAGCCGCATTATGCGCTGGTAGTACGGGCTCCCACGCCTCGTCATCGAATTGAGGTAGCAATTTGCGCTTCAGGTAACTTTTGGCTGGGCGTTCGAGTCCATATCCTCGGCTGCCAAGACTTTAGTCCATCTATCAGTGAGCAGATCTTGGTCATCTTGAAGCTGCTGCTGTTTCTTCTTCATGCTCTTTGCCGTGGCTATAAGCCGGCGCTTAAAACGCTCCTGCTCGACGGGATCCTCTGGCATGATAAATTCTTCGTCGCTGAGGCTCACATCATCCTCGGAGAGAGGCATGTAATTGATGTCCTCCGATTCGTCATTCATAGCCTGTTCATCGAGGCTGGCTCGCCCACCTTCCTGTTCAGCCCGTTCAAAACTTGGCTTGGGGGGGGGGGGGTCTTTGTTGTCTTAGGCATCATCCGGAGTGCTATTTTCTCTTGTGCCGGTATCACTATTTTTATCATGGCATGAATTAGAGTGGCGCCACTGACGTCGGCGCTTTGGCTGCTTCTTAGGAGGCTTATCCTCAACTGGATCCTTTTTATTCTCACCATTTTCTTCTTTGGGTGTATCCACCATGTATATGTCGTATGAGGAGGTGGCTGTCCAGCGCCCTGTGGGCGGTGGTTCCTGTTCTTCTCCGGCATCGTCGTCCATACCATCGATGTCTTCGAAGTCGAAATCAAGCATGTCGGTCAAATTGTCGACAGTGGCTATCAAGTGGGTGGTGGGTGGGTAACGAAGTTCTTCGTCGTCCTCTTCCCACTCAAGCCGGACATAGTTCGGCCAAGAATCTCCTGACAAGGAGAGAGACTTTAGTGAATTTAACACATCACCTAGGGGTGAGTGTTGGAATATGTCCGCGAAGCTGAACTCTAAGATCGGTGCCCGATCGATGGGTGCGGATACACGCGGTTCGGAGCCTATGGCCAGAGACGAGTCCGAGGTTCCGATGACACTGGCCTCGTTGGAGGTCAGATCTGTGGTTGGCTCTAGCGCCCTTGAGTCTGCGGTTTCCGTGGCGGGGTCCAGCCTCCCACCCTCAGATGGCGCAATCTTCTCTGGATCTAGGGCCAGGGCGGTTACAGGCGCTATCTCCTGCACACAGTTCCACGATAGATTTAGGTCATGTTCATCGGGGTGGCAGGGTGCGGCTGTCATGGGCTCAAATCCGTCGAAGATCAAGTCTC
Source organism: Triticum dicoccoides (assembly GCF_002162155.2). Taxonomy (NCBI): domain Eukaryota; kingdom Viridiplantae; phylum Streptophyta; class Magnoliopsida; order Poales; family Poaceae; genus Triticum; species Triticum dicoccoides. The sequence goes on along the minus strand of NC_041393.1, from coordinate 22,035,523 downwards.
CGCGGATGTCGGCGGTGTAGTTCAAGCTTCCAAACCTGACCTAATGGCCAGGGGCGTAGCTGTCGATCTGCTCCAGATGGCCAAGCGAGTTGTCCTGCAGTGCAAAGCCACCGAATACGAAAATCTGTCTGGGGAGAAAAATCTCACCCTGGACCGCGTTATTGTAGAAGATTGAAGGAGCCATCTGTCGATGCACAAAAGTAGGGGCTCTCCTTTTGACCCCTTTACTTGTGCACGGGCAGTCACAGCCTCCCGCCACGGCCACACATAGACATGGCACAGAAGGGAAGCCGGAGAAGAAGCCAAAGCCACAAGGTAAACAGAGCAATGACAAGAACCAAGGCCACAAAGATCAGATAGGCGTAGCAGGTTTCCACGGCAAGGACCCTTGCCGGGGCAGCCTCAGCAGCCCCGGCAAGACCCTTCCCGGGGCGGCTCGCCCACGCCAGCCGAAGTGAGCCACCCTCGAGCCACCGACGCTAGACAAATGCGTCGGATAGGGCTTGGGAGGCACCTCCGTGGTGGTATGCAGATCTTTGTGAAGACATAAAATGCTCAAGATCAAATGAGGATAGAAACTATCCTCACCAAAGGAACCCACGAGACCCCGGCAAGATCCTTGTCGGGGACGTTAGTGCGCCACAACAAGGTCCTTGCCGGGCCACCCGACGAGACCCTCGCCAAGCGCACCGGCGGGGCCACTGCCAGGCCCGGACCAGCCAAGTCTTCGCCACCGTTCGCATGCAGTTGCTGACCCAGCCAGTTGGGCAGGCACCTGTGTGGCAACATGCAACCCTTCATGGAGGCTCCACCATCGCGCCACCTTAGCTGCTTGCCTGCCTACATGGCACTCCATGCACCGCTGGCTAGGGCGCGTGCCGAAGCGAGAAGGAGCGGCGACGGATGGTACGGGCCTCGCCCCCGTCCCCAATAAAGCGAAGGGACACCTAAGCCTCGCATTAAATGCATCTTGTCCTGTAATGCTAGTGATAAGCTCGCAATGTTGTAGCACTTTCCACCTCCTATGTGCCACTGTGGCAGCCCCTTTCGTCTATAAAAGGAGGCCCGTGGCACAGTGAGGAAGGATTCGGCTGTCTGGAACCTCACAGCACCTAGAGCTAGTTCAAGAGCTCAGGAACACCGAATACATCCACCAAAGCAGGATCGTAGGGTTTTACGCATCTTTGCGGCCCGAACCTGGGTAAATCCCCCTTGTGTTGACTACTAGTCCTGCTCTCCTCACGATCCCCGCGCCCCGCAACCGTAGAAGGGATTCCGGTGATCCCATAGGTGTCGTTTCCCACCGACACCATCAAGCCTTATGGTGATGACACAGTGGAACTCTCAATGAAAGCACCAATGTCGGTGGACACAATGTTTACCCAGGTTCGGGCCCTCTCGATGGAGGTAATACCCTACTTCCTGCTTGATTGATCTTGTTGATATGAGTATTACAAGAGTTGATCTACCACGAGATTGTAGAGGCTAAACCCTAGAAGCTAGCCTATGGTTATGATTGTTGTTGTCCTACGGACTAAACCCTCTGATTTATATAGACACCAAAGGGGACTAGGGTTACACAGAGTTGGTTACAGAGAAAGGAATCTTCATATCCGAATCGCCAAGCTTTACTTCCACGCAAAGGAGAGTCCCATCCGGACACGGGACGAAGTCTTCTATCTTGTATCTTCATAGCCCAACAATCCGGCATACATATATAGTCCGGCTATCTGAGCTCCCCTTAATCCAGGACTCCCTCAACCACTCCCTCGTATGTCATGGGGTTTATGTTGTAGTAATCATCATCGTTCGAGTTCGGTAGCTTACCATGTGGCGACACCTTGAACACAACTTCCCAACCCTTTAAGTACTCTTTCTGGCATGGGTAAGGCAGATAATATACTTGTGTGGCCTGGGTAGCCGCGATAAAGAGATCAACTCCGGCATAGATGGTTGATGGTTTAACTTCAACTAAACCAACAGAAGGTGTATGTCTTAGACCCTTTTTAGGGTTGAACCATTGGCATTTGAACATAGTGAGACTTAGGTTTCACGACCACGGTTGAATGTAAGCTCGTATATTTTTCCTACCCTTTCGTAGTACTCTACTTTATTATCTCCTATGGTGAAGACTCTAGTATTTATAGTTTTGGGATCAGGTCAAATGTTCTGGTGCTCCTTTGTATGGAAGTGATACCCATTCACATCATACTTTCGCATGTCATGACCCGACTGTTAAAACCCATGGAAACTGAAAGCACAAGTGCTCCCTGGGTGATTTTGGTATTTAATGTCAACATATCTCTTGTTGGACTAATACTTCTACCTAGTATATTTAAGATGAGTTCAACATTGGAGTGGCAGGACAAGAGGATGTGGAACCCTTTCAAGATGCTAAGGACAAACATTGGCAAAAGCTCAAGACTCTACATTTTCATTTTAGTGATCCAAGATCACATTGAGTCCATAGGAAAGCCAATACTATTAAAAGGGGATGAGATGTTTCTTAACGTCTTGCTTCCTCAAAGTGCTTTGTGATATGCTCCAAAGCCCTCAACCACTTTCTCATTTCCACATATGTCCTAAACCTAAAAGTCAAACTCGGCCCCACCGCTATGATCTATCCAGCGCCACCGAGTTCACTTGACATAGCCACTGCCAAAAACCCTAATCAGTTCGTTCTCACCGATGGGATCTTGGTCTCACCGAGATGGGCTTGCAAACTCTCTGTTGCCTGTTGCAATTATTTCGGTCTTACCAAGATACGCAATCGGTCCCACCGAGTTAGCTTGACCAACTCTCTGTTTGCTTATTACCAAAATCGGTCTCACCGAGTTTGCGTAATCGGTCAAACCAAGTTTAGGTTTTACCCTAACCCTATCACATCAGTTCCACCGAGTTGATGTTGTTGGTCCCACCGAAAACTCTAACGTTCACATTTTGAACCATATCAGTCTAACCATGTTTTTCGATTCGGTCCCACCGAGTTTGGTAAATTGTGTGTAACGGCTAGATTTTGTGTGGAGGCTATATATACCCCTCAACCCATCCTACATTCAGGAGAGAGCCGCCAGAACGTACCTACACTTCCACTATTCATTTTCTGAGAGAGAACCACCTACTCATGTGTTGAGACCAAGACATTCCAATCCAACCACAAGAATCTTTATCTCTATCCTTCCCCAAGTTGCTTTCCACTCAAATCATAGTTCCACCATAGCCAAATCTATGAGAGAGAGTTGAGTGTTGGGGAGACTATCATTTGAAGCACAAGAGCAAGGAGTTCATCATCAACACACCATCTATTAGCTTTTGGAGAGTGGTGTCTCCTAGATTGGTTAGGTGTCACTTGGGAGCCTTCGTCAAGATTGTGGAGTTGAACCAAGGAGTTTGTATGGGCAAGGAGACCACCTACTTCATGAAGATCTACCCAAGTGAGGCAAGTCCTTTGTGGGCAATGGCCGTGGTGGGATAGACAAGGTTGCTTCTTCGTGGGCCCTTCGTGAGTGGATCCCTCCGTGGACTCGCGCAACATTACCCTTCGTGGGTTGAAGCCTCCACCAATGTGGATGTACGATAGCACCACCTATCGGAACGACGCCAAAAATCTTCATGTCACCAATTGCGTTTGCACACTCCAATCCCATCCCTTTACTTTCTTGCAAGTTGCATGCTTTACTTTCTGCTGCTCATATACTCTTTGCATGCTTGCTTGAATTGTATTGTGAATGCTCGAAATTCTGCTAATTTGCAACCTCAACTTGGAAAATTTTAAAACTGCTACCTTTATTTGTTGAGGGACTAATCACCCCCCTAGAAAAATCTTCTCGATTGTTTCAATTGGTATCAGAGCTTTGGTCTCCATTGCTTTGGTGTAAACACCATTGGAGGATTATGGATGAGTGTACGATTGGGAGTATTAGACATAGAGTGCCTATGATTGATGGATAGTTCTTTATTGCTTGGAAAAATGAGATGCTTGAATTTTTTTAATGAATATCACTTGAACAAGTACATTACTACCCCTTAGGCTCCCCTTGTTGACCCCTTGCATTCTACCCCTGATGAGTGTCTTGACATGATTCACAATCTTAGAACTGGCAATCTTATCACTAGAGGATTACCTAGAAATTTGACTGTTTGCTTGCCTACTTTTGATTGTTCTTACACCATATGGAGATTTCTTGAGGAACGGTTTCTAAACTATTCCTTGCAAAACTTAGATGAGATTCTTCATAAGTCAATTGCTTGGAATAAGATGAGTCCTAATGATCCTAGGTTTGGCGATTGTCTATTTGAGCTTCGTGATCTTATGTGTGCCAAAGGAGATGTTGGAATCATTAGCAATATCATTTCCGAAGTCATTAGAATTCATAAAGATGAACATTTTCATGATCATAAACCTCATGAATCACTCTCTCTAGGAAATGATCAATCACAAGATGATGTTGAACATGGATACTATGATCAGGATGATGATAGTGACTTTGATCTCGACGAGTCTATGAGACACCTTGGTCTTATGGCTAATCTTCGCGGCTACATGGCTGGAGGAAAGGAATGGGTCCTTGATAGTGGATGTACCGATCACATGACCGGAGACAAGGATATGTTTCGTGAGCTTGCTAAAAACGACGGCCCTCGAAAGTATGTCACTTTCGGTGATAAATCAAAGGGTAAGGTGGTTTGCCTCGGTAAGGTGGCCATCTCCCATGATAGCTCCATACAAAATGTCATGCTCATTGAATTTCTTGGCTACAATTGACTCTCTGTATCTAGACTAGCCGATTTCGGTTTCAATGTCCTATTTGCTGAAGTAGATTGCCAAGTGTTTCGAAGAGACACTCATAAAATGGTCTTTATCGACATACGTAAAGGTGATCTATACATTGTTGATTTCACTAAAAAGGCTCAACCTAGAACTTGCTTAATTGCTAAATCCTCTAAAGGTTGGTTGTGGCATAGATGGTTAGGTCATGTGGGCATGCAGAATCTTGAGAAGCTTATTAAAGGTGATCATATCCTTGGAGTGAAAGACGTTATATTTGACAAGGATAGATTATGCAGTGCTTGTCAAGTAGGAAAACAGGTTGGAGGAAGCCACCCCATGAAGAACATCATGACCATGAGAAGACCACTTGAGCTAATTCATATGGATCTTTTCGGTCCCAACGCCTACAAGAGTCTCGGTGGTAACTCATCTGGATTGGTCATTGTTATGATTTTTCAAGATTTACGTGGGTGTTATTTCTTGATGATAAATCGCAGGTCCAAAAGATCTTCAAAAACTTTGCTAGGAAGGCCCAAAATCAACTTGAAGTGAAGATCAAGAAGGTTTGCAGCGACAATTGAACGGAGTTCAAGAATGCCAATGTGGACACCTTTCCTGACTAAGAAGGGATTTTACATGAGTTCTCGGCTACGTACATGCCTCAACAAAATGGATTTGTTGAGAGGAAGAATCGGACGCTCATCAAAATGGCGAGAACCATGCTTAATGAGTACAAGACGCCAAAACACTTTTGAGCGGAAGCGGTCGAGACAGCTTGCCATGCAATGAATCATCTATATCTTCACAAGCTACTCGCCAAGACGGCATACGAGCTTCTCACCGGTAACAAAGCCCAAGTTGGATACTTTCAGGTATTCAGCTCAAAGTGCTACATTCTTGATAAGCATCATCGTTCGAAATTTGCTCCTAAATCTCATGAAGGTTTCCTACTCGGTTATGGCTCAAACTCTCACACATACCATGCCTACAACAATTTCACCCGAAAGGTTGAAGAGATGGTAGATGTGAAGTTTGATGAATCTAACGGCTCACAAGTAGAGCAATTGCCAATTGATGTAGGTGAAAAGACCATTCGGAAGCTATCCAAGACTTGTCTATTGGCAAGATCTGTCCAACGGAGGAGAAGGAGAGTACCTCGTCCGTCCAAGTGGAAGCTTGTACCTCACGACAAGGTGAACCACGAGTTGACTCGGAGGCATCCACAAGTGGGACGCACCAAGATGAACGAAACAAGGAAGTACACCAAGATGAACCTCATAAACCTCCTTCTCCACCTACACAAGAGAACAACAACACCAACAACGAAGATGGCCAAGAGGAAGAACAATATGATGAAGAATATGTTCCACCCTACCCAAACAAAAGCTCTCACGAGTTAGAGCAAGAGTCTCAAGAGACCATCCCGTCGAACAAATCATTGATGACATTCAAATCGGGAGAATCACTCGCTCCAAAACTCGTTTGGCTAATTTTTGTGAACATTATTCATTCATCTCTAGCATTGAACCTATGAATGTTGAAGAATCATTGTAAGATCTAGATTGGATAAATGCCATGCACGAAGAGCTACACAAGTTTGAGAGGAACCAAGTGTGGATGTTGGATTAAAAGCCCGATGAGAAGCACAATGTCATTGGAACCAAATGGGTGCTTTAGAACAAGCAAGATGAATATGGACAAGTTGTACGCAACAAGGCTCGTCTCGTTGCTCAAGGCTACACTCAAGTCGAAGGTATGGACTATGGCGAGACATATGCCCCAGTTGCTAGATTTGAGTCCATTCGCATCTTACTTGCTTATGCCAATCATCATGATATCACCTTATATCAAATGGACATCAAAACTGCTTTTCTTAATGGTGAAATTGAGGAGGAAGTTTATGTTAAACAACCTCCCAGCTTTGTTAATCCTAAGAAACCCAACCATGTTTACAAACTTCACAAAGCTCTTTATGGTCTTAAACAAGCTCCTAGAGCATGATATAAATGCTTGAATAAGTTCCTTATCGAAAAAGGCTTTGAAATTGGTAAAGTTGATTATACACTTTTTACTAAAAGGGTCAATGGTGAATTATTTGTGTGCCAAATCTATGTGGATGATATCATATTTGGTTCGACTAACCCTCATTTTAGTGAAAAGTTTGGAAGGCTAATGTCGAAGAAGTTTGAGATGTCTATGATGAGTGAACTTAAGTTCTTTCTTGGTTTGCAAATCAAGCAAACGAAGGAAGATACCTTTGTTTCCCAAAAGAAGTATACCAAGGACTTATTCAAGAAGTTCAACATGCAAGAAAGCAAAGGTATGAAAACACCAATGCCTACTAGTGGACATCTTGACTTAACTAAGGATGGCAAACTGGTTGACAAAAAGGTTTACCACTCTATGATTGGTTCATTGTTATATCTATGTGCCTCCCATCCCGATATTATGCTAAATGTGTGCATTTGTGCACGATATCAAGCGAACCCCAAAGAATGTCATCTTAAGGCTGTGAAAAGGATAGTGAGATACTTAATTCATACACCAATTTTTGGCATTTGGTATCCTAATATGTCTTCTTTTGATCTTGTTGGCTACTCCGATTCGGACTATGCCGGTGACAAGGTTGAGAGAAAGTCCACTTCAGGTACTTTTCACTTTCTTGGTAGATATCTTGTGTCTTGGTCCTCCAAGAAACAAAACTCGCTATCCTTATCCACCATCGAAGCGGAATACATTTCCACCGGTTCATGTTGTGCTCAATTAATTTGGATGACCCAAACTCTTAAAGATTATGGGATATATGTGAAACATGTTCCATTGCTTTGTGACAATGAGAGTGCTATTAAGATTGCTCATAATCCCATGCAACATTCTCGAACTAATCATATTGAAGTTTGTCATCATTTCATTCGAGATCATGTTGCTAAGGGAGATATCAAACTTAAGCATGTTTGTACCAATAAGAAATTGGCAGATATATTCACCAAACCGCTTGATGAGAAAGTGTTTTGCCATTGGAGAGGTGAATTGAACATCATTGATGCCTCAAACTTGGAGTAGAAACTCCATGTGGATGCATGCAAGGCATGAGCCTTTCTATGACTAACCCTTGATATTTCTCTTATGATGATAATCATATATCTTGGATATATTCGCATACTTGCATGCTATCTAACCCTTGTAGGTACTTGGATAAGCTCAGTTCTATGAGCTTGCAACTCACTCACATTCTAAGCAATCTCTACATCTCCAAGTCTCTACAATACGGCCGGTGGTTGAAGACAAGGAAGCACGAATCCTTTCAATATATCCTTTGACAATTTCTTTATATCAAAATTCATGATTGTCATTCTGGATATACAAGTGCTCTTCTTTGCAATACTAGCCCATGTAGGTAGATGAACTCAAATTACAAGAGGTGCTCCCAACTCCTGATGAGCTACATCAACCCTGAGCATCCCACACAAGTTCAACTACATGATCAAGATCAACACCATCACCCAAGGTATGTTATTCCATCTTAGAGAAGCTTTACTCAAACTCATGGGTCAAAGCAGCTCAACAAGATGTGAATACATCAAAATGCTTAAACAAAAAATGGCAACCCCATTTTGAGCTTAAATGATGAGTATGACCTATGATCAAGTGCCTTCACTTGACTCCTAAGTCAACATACTCTAACATGGGAGACTACATTTGAAGCACAAGAGCAAGGAGTTCATCATCAACATACCATCTATTACCTTTTGGAGAGTGGTGTCTCCTAGATTGGTTAGGTGTCACTTAGGAGCCTTCATCAAGATTGTGGAGTTGAACCAAGGAGTTTGTAAGGGCAAGGAGATCGCCTACTTCGTGAAGATCTACCAAAGTGAGGCAAGTCCTTCATGGGCGATGGCCATGGTGGGATAGACAAGGTTGCTTATTCATGGACCCTTCATGGGTGGAGCCCTCCATGGACTTGTACAGCCGTTACCCTTCGTGGGTTGAAGTCTCCACCAACGTGGATGTACGATAGCACCACCTATCGGAACCACGCCAAAAATCTTTGTGTCACCAATTGCTTTTGCACACTCCAATCACATCCCTTTACTTTCTTGCAAGTTGCATGCTTTACTTTCCGCTGCTCATATACTCTTTGCATGCTTGCTTGAATTGTATTGTGGATTCTTGAAATTGTGCTAATTTGCAACCTCAACTTGAAAAACTTAAAAGATGTCACTTTTATTTGTTGAGGGTCTAATCACCCCCCCCTCTAGACACCTCTTCTCGATCCTTTCAGAAACCCATCTCAATTCTTCATCCATTGATGTGTTCAGATCTTTTCCCTACAAGTTTAATTGAAATTATAGGGTGCATTAGTTTAATTGAAATCGTAGGGTGCACTAGGTAATAGGGAAGTGTGAAAAATTACTTTCTCCATGAACCACACAACAAAATTTTTCCTTCCATCGGCATCCTTTCGGAGAAGAACAAGTGCCTCCACTTCAGTAGGAGGCATCATTCCCGTCCACTCTTCATCAACCAATTGACTAAAATAAGAAAAGTGGTATTAGAACGAGGCAAAGTGAACAAAACCAATTGACTAAAAGAATGATGCAAAGGTATTACCTCATCCACTCATCCTTAACTTCCTTGATGTTGTGCAAGCTATAGAACATGACACCCTCCCACTCATGTCGTGGCATGATATAAGGTGTCCATCATCCAGCCCTGCCACCTTGCTCGCTGAATAGAGGTAGCTTCGGTCTATACTTGGGTTCTTTTGTATTGTATCGAGACACCTTATTGTGCAGTGTGGGAACATGGTCTGCATAGCATGCTGTCTTGAGGTCCGCCACCTCCTCTAGGATAACTACCTCAGCTATGGAAGCTTCAATCTTAGCTTTGTTTCCACATTACTATCTCAGATGCTTGTTCTGCCTCTCAGGGTCGTACTGCCAACGATTCTGCACAGGGCCCCCCAACAATACCTCGTTCACGAGGTGCAAACTGAGATGTGTCATCAGAGTAAACAAGCCTGACGGAAAGATCTTATCTAGCTTGCATATCAACTCTGGCGCCTTCTTATGCAATTCTTTTATCATCTCGGGACATACTTCTTTAGCACAAAGCATGCGGAAGAAATAGCTTAGCTCCGTAAGCGCACGCCAGACACGCTCGGGAACATAGCCTCAAACTATTACCGGCATAATCCACTCAATCCATACATGATAGTCATGACTCTTGAGCCCGGTCACTTTTCCTGTTAAAAGATTGACCCCCTTACATATATTCGATGCATAATCATCAATGAACTTCACGACGTGTTTCAGCCACTTGAATGCCTCCATCTTTTTATCCTTTTTAAGGACGAAGTCAGCATCAGGCTTGAACCAAGATTTTCGACCGCCTATGGGAGGCTGCATGTTTAGACGTGGTCTATCACAAATATTTTGTTGATCGACTCTAGCATTAATATTATCCTTTGTCTTATCAGGAATGTTGATGATCGTGTGAAAAAGGGCCTCTGCGACATTCTTTTCGTTGTGCATCGTGTCGAGGTTATACAGAAGTTTGAGGTCCTTGAAATAGGGAAGCAGCGTGAAGGGGGTAATGTGAGTCCAGTTGTGTGTCTTACCATATCCTTCAAAACCTTTGGCTTTTCCTTTGGCTTTTCCTTTTCCTTTTCCTTTGTCCTCGCCCTCGTCTTTGCCTATGGCTTTGCCTTTGCCTTTTCCTTTGCCTTCACCCGCGTGCTTAAGAGCTTTCAGCTAAGCAAGCACATCCGCACCCAAACGTTTTAATCTCATTTACTACATGGATGACTAGGCCTTTTGTGAAGTTTTTCTTGTCTTCCCTGTCAGGATGGTCTGGAGGAAGGAACTATCGATGCAGGTCAAAGGCAACATACTTGCCACCCTTCTTCAGCCAAATGAAATGCAAGGCCTGCATGCACACTGGGCATGGCATCTTCCCACTTGTACACCATCCGCAGAATAGGGCATAGCTGGGGAAGTCATGCATGCAATATTGTAGCCAAACTTTCATCAAGAAATTTTTCTGCAGATGTCGGTCGTACGTCAACCTCGGGAAGTACCAAGAATGGTCCAAATCATCCACCAACAGCTGCATAAACACACTCAAATTATTCCCCGGATATTCAGGCCCCGGAATTATAAGCGATGGGAACATGGTCTTGCGTTGCATTATGGTGCCCGGAGGGAGATTGAGCGGAAAAACTAACATGGGCCAGCAACTGTATGGATTAGACGACATACCATATGGATTGAACCCATCACCTGATATAGCAATCCTGACATTCCCAGCCCCGGCTGCTTCCTCAGGGTATTCTGTATCGAATGACTTCCATGCTTCACCTTTTGATGGATGTACAATTTTATTTGGGTTGTACCTTTTCCCTTCCTTATGCCACTTCATCATTTTGGCAGACTCCTTGGTGATGAAAAGGCGCTGCAGTATTTCTATGAAATGAAGATATCGAAGAACCTTCGCAGGGATTTTTAGCTGCTTCTTCTGACCCTGCTCATCGACCACCTCAATATATCGAGAGGAACCACACTTCCTATAGTAGTTGTCATCCGCATACTCATGCCTAAACAAAAGGAAATTCTTTGGACAAACATGTATTTTCTCATAATTCATGGACAGCGCCTTCATGATTTTCTTCATAACGTACATGCTTTTCAGCAGTTCATGGCCCTCAGGGAGGCTGTTAGCCCATACTCCCAGAAATGCTTCGAAGCAACCTCGACTATAGCCGTACTCGGCCTTGACTGCCATTAGTTGCGAGATGGCATCCAGTTGAGAGAGCTCGGCACCCTCATAAAGAGGTTTCTTTGACGAGGCCAAGATATCCGGGAAGGCCTTTGCGGTTTCCTCTGGCTCCTCCGGTTCATTCGCTGGAAGTGACAAAGGTGTCGTCTGTGCAACAAAGACATCATCTAGCATGTCTCTAACCCCATCATCCTCATAACCAGTGACGTGTTGTCGTATCACCTCCTCTCTACCATGGTCCTGCTGGGCAAAGTTAAGCGGCATGCTAAAGTTTGGCATAAATCCATGCGTGCGAAGGTCCCACTACAAAAAAATACACTTCCATGATGATACATGTTTGTCACAGTAGGTCACGTTTTCTGTCATGCATGTACATCCATGACGATTTTATGACAGAATCAAGATAGTCATACTTGTGCTGTCGTAGAAGTGTTCCATGACATTAACAAAATTATCATCACGGAAGTGTCCACTTCCATGATGATAAATTGCGCGTCATATAAGTTCTTTCGTCAAGGTTGATCGACACGTGGCATCCACCATAATGGGACACCGTTAAGCTACCGGGTCCAATTTTGGATCCGATAACCCGCTAACAGCCATGACCAATGGGGATTTCCACGTGTAAAATTCTCATTGGCCGGAGGAAACACGTGTTGCCTCACCATTGGGACAGATGTCATCCACTCATTGGACAGGAGCCACCTATGATACGTCGATACGTGGCATGGCTCAACAAAGGCCCATTCCGGTGAAAAGGCCGGGACTGTCAAAATAAGCGGGCCGGCCCATTAGCGGCCTACTTGAGTCAGGCCCATTTACAAGTACTGCCCATACAAGTTACATAGAATCGACCCATCAAAGGCCCATTCTAGATTCTACAATTTCCAGCCCATCATCAGTTTAAGCCCGTTAACGGCCCGCTACGTTTTTGGGCCCAATTGCGGCCCGAGCTTCTTTCGGCCTGTAAGCAGCCCATCGTCAGTTCTAGCCCGTTAATGGCCCGGAATGTGTTTCGGCCTTTTCTAGGCCCATTCTGCAGTTGGGCCAATTCTAGCCCGCTGTGACTTTAGGCCTGACCTCGACCCATTCGGTAAAAGGGCCAACTCTTAGCCCATTTTGTCCCTCGGCCTGTTAATAGCCCTCAGAACAGTTGGTCCTTTGACTTTAGGTCCATTAGGGGCCCATGTTCCGCAGGGCATCATTTCAGTCCAACGCGACTTTCGGCCTGTTAAAAGCCAAGTTCAAAAATTGGGCCTCCTCTGGCCCATAACACTTTCGGCCTCTTACTGGCCCATAAAGTAAAAGGGCCGAGACAAAATTGACATTTATTTCAGCCTGCGAAAGGCCCGCGGGCCATTTGCATTTATACGGCCCTATCGAGCTTTAGGCTTGTTGACGGCCTGCTAAGAGTCGTTGTTACAGTGGGCCACATCATTTGGGGTCCACTTAATATTATTTTGACCAGCCCAATTAAGGCCCGCTTTGGCTGCACATGTTTGTTCGTTTGTATGGCGTCCAAGAAATGTTTGGGCATGTTGGCCCCCATTTCAACGATACAACATATTCAATAAATATCCTACTCTATACTATCGCCTGTAAAAAACATACAGTATACAATAAAAAGAAAGCATAGAAACCTAGAATGATCCTACACTATACAATAAAGAAATTACAGCCGAATATACCCACTGGGCATTATAGTTCGGCACCGGTGGCGGCTCCCCTATCGGAGGTGTGCATCGTGCAGCGGTCTGAGGGCATGGAAGATTTGGAGCGTCGCCTCCAGCTTGCGGTGGTCATGTACATCAGCGGTGGCAGGCTGTTTGTGTCTTGCGCTGAGGCATCGGTGATGCTTGTGGCGCATCTGGACATTCCTCGACATCGGTTCTCGGTCCATAAGTTTCACTCGGAGGACTTTCTGGTCGCCTTTGCGTCGCAAGATCTCAGGAACAAAGCGTTGGCGCGGCCGGTGGTCTTGCAGTTGGGCGTGCAGCTCCATATCAAGCCATGGCTGCGGCAAGCTCTGGCGACGGCGAGATGCATGCGGGTCCAAGCTGACATTCTGATCGACGGTGTGCCTTCCCATGCATGGTCTCGGGATACGGCAGTGGAGCTGCTTGGCAGCTCCTGCCTGATTGACAGCCTTGCTCCAGAGACTGCGAGTCTCGAAGATCTGTCCCTTTTTAAATTGAGAGTATGGTGTGTTGACCCTGATGAGGTGTCGGTCATCCACAAGCTATGGGTGCCGAAGACGGCGAGTGTGGATCTAGCGGTGAGGCGGCCATCCTTCCGACAACTGCTCGAATACCCCACGTTGGTCCATATCGGGAGACTGAGGGATTTCTCTCCGCCGGAGTTGTGGCGATGGAGTTCAAGGTCAGACAGTGATAGTGGTCAGAGTGGTTTGCCTAATAGTTCACCAGGGTTGTTCACCAGAGGAGAGTGGACGGTGCAACCCTAGACGCGTGGTGTTCACGACCGCCGGGGGTTGGATCGGTTCGGCGCCGGTCCGGCGGCGTCCGGTGTTGGGCAATCGTACAGGCATACGCTGGAGGGACGCGTGAGCCCGTCCGACTGGAGGATCCCACCGATGATGACTTGTGTTTGGGGGCCCCACCGCTTCAGGTGGCCAATAGGATGGTGGTCAGTGAGACGGGTTGGACCGCCAACGAGCCACACCGGAGGTTGGTGGTGCCGGCTGAGCTGGTGGATCAGGCCATCGAGAAGTCGCCAGTTTGGGAGTTGGGCTTGGTCAAAAGTGCCGGATTTGGTCCATCGGATGGGGGGCAGACTGACAAAAGTGACAAGTTGGGCTTATCGGATGAGGTGCAGGCTGACAAAAGTGGAGAGGGGCAGGGCGGATAAGTGGATGCGACAACGACATTGGATCATGTGGCCTTCCCGGTGATTGGCTCGGTTCCCGCGGATACAGAGGAGCAGGTGGCCCAGGAGAGGCTGATGGAGACAGTCGGTCCCTCGACGGCCTGCGTGGCCTCGGATGCCGCTGTCCTATCGGTGGGAGGCACATATGGCCAGATAGTGGGGCCTTTGGATCCTCTGTTCCCCATATTGGCCGCGCCGCTGGTGGATGAGGGTGTTCTTGTGGGTACGGCTACACAGATATTGGCGCAGCAGATCCGGTCGCCTCTAGGGCCGGTGGGCGATTCGTCTGTCGCCCACGCAGATGGTTGGGCCCCGATTTCTAAGCTCGGTGTGATCCCGGACCGCGGGTTGGTCTCATTGGACGCGCCACCCCATGTTGATCCAGTGATTCCATCAATGGATGTGACCATGTATGTGGGGATGCCATGCACTAATGTTCAGTCCTTCATGGTGGATCCGCGTGTATAGTTGGAGGAAGCACAGGCGAATGTTACGGCTAAAGAGCTGGTGGCCCTGGGAAATATTAAATCTTTTTGCACTGGATTGCTCAAGAAGCTAGCTCCACCGTCGCGCAAGGAAATTGAGGGGGCCCATGGAGTACGGTCGGGACAGGATCCTTTCACGCCTAGGCGTACGACCAGGTCCGTAGTGAGCTCGGTGGGTGCCGGAAGGAGGACCAAAGCAACAACGGTGGAGACGGTTCTGTTGAAGGCTTTAGGAGTAGGTTGCGATGACTTGGCAGTTTTGGATGACACACTTGGTATCCTTCGGTCCGTGTTCGACTCGCCACCCCAAGAGCAGCAGTTGAAAGCCATTGCGGCTATCTTTGGGAAGACTGTGCCTACTAACCTGGCGGCACAAATGGAGTCTGTGGCTATGACAGTAGCGTAGGTAGGGTCTCAGTACTGACATGGAGGATCTATTTTCCCTATGCCATACAACCCTACGGATGTGGTGTGCTGGAATGTGAGGGGTTTGAATAGCCTGGTTAAAAAGAAGGTGTTGAGAGAGTTTGTAGACTCCTTGCACGTGGCGATTGTTTGTATTGTGGAATCTAAATTGGAACATGTTGACCAGTACATCATCTTGCAATGCTTAGGACCATCCTATGATGGATTTGCGTACCTCCCGGCTTCCGAGACTAGAGGCGGGATCTTAGTGGGTTGGGACTCATCACGTGTCCAACTCACTAAACTTTGCTCTTGATTCCTTCTCTCTGTCCGGATATGTTGCGCCAAATGAGGGGAGCCCATGGTGGCTTTCCATGGTTTATGGGCCTCAAGAAGACGCCAGAAAATGCAGTTTCTCTAGGAGCTGACTGAGAGGAGATCGCTCTGCCCGGGACCGTGGTTGGTGATTGGCGATTTTAACTTGATCTTGCATGCGGTGGACAAAATAACACGTTGCTGGATCGTAGGATGATGGGAGGTTTAAGAGATTTGTCGATGACAACGCCCTCAAGGAGCTATTTTTGCATGAGCGAACTTACACGTGGAGTAATGAGAGGGAGGTGCCCACCCTTACGAAGATTGATAGGGCTTTTTTCTCAGTGGATTGGGAGCTTGATCATCCCGACAGCCTACTGCAAGCGCTATCAACGGCCTTGTCTGACCACTGCCCTCTATATCTATCCTTGGAGGAGCGCATGGAGTCGAAGAGAAGGTTCTAGTTCGAGTTGTTCTGGACGAAACTGGAGGGATTTTTGGAGGTGGTCTAATAGGCGTGGACCTGTGACTCTACGATTGTGGACCCGTACCATAGGCTGGACGTCCTATTGAGGAACACGGCTCGTGCGCTAACATCTTGGGGCCAAAGGAAAGTGGGAAATATCAAGCTCCAAATTGGGTTGGCTAAGTTGGTCTTTCTTAGATTGGATTGTGCGCAGGACATGCGGTTGCTTACTCCAGGGGAGAGGTGGCTGTGAGGCATGCTCAAACAGTTGGTTCTTGGTCTTGCCTCGCTGGAGATGACTATTGCTCTTCAGAGATCAAGGATACGTTGGCTCGCGGAAGGGGATGCTAACACCAAGCTATTCCACTTAGTGGCCAATTGCAGGAAGACGACGAACTTCATTCCTGCCATTGTTGTTGACAGCCAGGTCATCACGGACCAAAGAGGGAAAGAGGAGGCCTTTCTCCAAGCTTACAGAGCTATGCTGGGTGTAAGCACGACTAGAGATCACACGTTGGATTTGGAGGCGCTCAACATACGGCAAGTCGATCTAGCGGAGCTGGATCGGCCATTCACGGAGGAGGAAGTTTGGGCGGTTATCAAGGATATGCCTGCGGATCGTGCCCCGGGACCGTATGGCTTCATTGGAGTGTTCTTCCATAAAGCTTGGAATATTATCAAGGAAGATGTGCTGGTTGTGCTACACAAGCCGGTCCTTAATAATGGCCATGGTTTTGGTCGGCTCAATCAGGCACTAATCACTCTCATACCAAAGAACCCGGAAGCATGTCACGTCAATGACTTCAGACCTATCAGCTTGGTACATAGCTTTCCTAAGTTGGCTTCTAAATTGAGCTAGCAGGGTTTGCCCGCGGATGGGAGAGCTGGTGAGCCTTAACCAATCGGCTTTCATTCGCGGTAGGAACCTCCATGACAACTTTTTGCTAGTCAAGCAAATGGCCAGAAGATTGCATCAAAGGAAAGCTAAGGGTGTTCTTCTCAAGTTGGATATCGCTCGAGCGTTTGATTCCCTGTCTTGGCCCTTCCTTTTTGAGGTGCTTCGTGCTAAGGGCTTCCCGGAGAGATGGCTTGATTAGTTGGAAACCATGCTCACTACTGCCAGCTCAAGGGTCATGGTGAATGGGTGTTTGACTGACAAATTCATGCATGCTTGTGGCCTTAGACAGGGAGATTCTATCTCTCTGCTGCTTTTCGTCATTGCTATGGAGACCCTCACGGAGATCATAATCAAGGAGCATGACCTCAGAGTATTGGAGAATTTGAATGGTTGCAAGCCCTTGCAGAGGTTATCGCTATATGCGGATGACGTGGTGCTCTTCATTAGACCTTCTCGGACATATATTGCTTTTGTCAAGGAAGTTCTCATGATCTTTGGAAAGGTCTCGGGATTGCATGTTAATTTTGCCAAATCTTCAGCAATTCAGATCCGTGGAGAGGAGCAGGACGAGGAGGTGGTCAGAAGTGTACTACCTTGGAAGATTGATCACTTCCCGTGTAAGTATCTTGGTCTCCAGCTAGGTATCAAACAATTGAGTCGCTCTGAATGGCAATGCATGGTGGGTGGAGCACTCAAAATCTTGCCAGGATGGCAAAGAGGCTTGGTTACACGTCCGGGAAGACTGATTCTTCTGAATCAAGTGATGAGGGTGTGGCCCACGCACCACCTAATTGTGGTAGAGTCTCCAAAGTGGGCTATCGAGAAAGTGGATCAGGGCTGTCATGCCTTTTTTTGGCTGGTTCTGATGCCGTCAATGGCGGGAAGTGTGCGGTATCTTGGCAGAGAGTGTGTCGCCCTAAACAGCTGGGTGGACTGGGCATTTTGGACCTCAATAAACACGAACTTGCCCTTAGGTTGAGATGGGAATGGTTAAGCAGACTGGACGATAGCAGGCCATGGCAAGGGTTGAAGCTCGTGCCGAATAAGCAGGTCCAACACACGTTCAATAGCTTGGTGAAGTGGGAGATTCGAGACGGCACGAGGATTCTATTTTGGAAGGACAGATGGGTGAAAGGTTGCACAATCACTGAGATTTCCCCTGGCCTTGTGGCTAAGGTGAAGACGAGGATGCTCAATTCACGGCTGGCCAGTGAGGGACTACACCAGCATGCGTGGCTCAAGGACATGCAGGAGAATCTGTCTACGGAGGATCTAATGCAGTTTATCCATCTTTGGGACGCCCTTGTGCAAGTCGATATTACTCCTGGCAGTGGAGACAAGGTGATCTGGGCATGGCATGATTCTGGTAGCTATTCTGCGGCATTGGCCTATCGGATGCTCTGTATCGTTGGAATCAGTTTTGCACCTGCAGCCGCTATATGGAAAAACGAAGCCCCGCTGGCCTATAAGATTTTCATGTGGCTAGCTATCCAAAATCGCATTTGGACGTCGGATAGGAGACTAAGGCATGGATTGCAAGACACGGCCTCCCCGCTCTTTGTCTATGACTAGGAGGAGGATAACATGGACCACCTCATGATTCAGTGTGTCTTCGTGCGGCAGGTCTAGTTCCAATGCTTTGCCAAAGTTGGCATCGATACCAACCTAAGCCCTGTGCATCACGACATGCTACAACAATGGTGGATCAGTGCGCGCAAGTAGGTTAGCAGTGCAAACAAGAAGGGCTTCGACGCGTTTGTCATGTTGGTCTGCCGGACGTTATGGAAACAAAGGAATGCTAGGGTTTTTCAATCCGGTGCTATATGCGATGAGTACGCGACGGTGAATCTAATCTTTCAGGAACTACACCTCTGGAGGTTAGCGGGAGTGGTAGGAGTCCAACGTTTTTGTGAGTAGTCCGCTTAGGGTGGGGGAGTGATTTGGTGGGATCGTCGGTTTGTGACGATCTACCATACAAACTCTTGTACATATATTTCTCTCTTCTATAAAGCTAAGGTACGCCTTTGGCGTACTCTCAAAAAAAAGATAATAAAGCATACACAAACAACAAATTACATACACTGGACAAATAAATCTCATACATCATGGACACGCATCAACACAACGTACCATTTGAACTATAATCTCTTCATAAAATAGGATTAGTCGGATTCAGATAGCACAAATTTCAGTCTACAAAATCTCCAATTCCTTCGAGGTTACCTCAGTGTCTTGTTTCACTTTTTTGACTCCTGCATCTAATACCTGCATATCCAGTCTCAGCTTGTTGATTGTACGTTGAGAATCATATATACGTTGTCTTGCCACCTCTAGTTGATGCTCGAGAACATCAACACATTCCAATTCCAATCCATAATCATTCGGTAACGGCCATGCAGTACTGCTCACAGATCTTTGTGTTTATGTCACTTCATCCTGAAATGTTTCTGTAAGTACACATGACTAGGGCAAAAATATAGTTACAATAGTGAAGCGAGCAAGATAGACTATTTTGTACATGGCAAAACAGGACTAACAATAATGTTACACGTCATGAAGCATAAGCAGGTGATATTTTAAAAATTATAAAAAAGGTTATCTATGCAGCCTGCATACAGAAATCTCTCTTAGCTCACCAGAGGAGCATGATGTTGGGGCCCAATCCAAAACACAGACAAGTTACAAATTTAGAAAGCATGTTGCGTATAAGTAAGCAAGAAGTTGGCCATTCTATAGCTCAATTTAAATCTTAGGGAGCATAACGAACAGCAGAGGGATTCATACAAACCTACTATAGCAAGCAAAACTATGCAATCATTAGCCTAGTATGAACTAGATTGTGAACCTCATGCAATAATAGTTGGTTAATAGACTTCAAAGCTTCAAGCACACTTTGGCAGAGTAATTAAATGGTAAGGCCTTTAATTATGTCAACTAATAGTTATACAAGTTCCCAACATCAAGCATCATTCCTTGGGCGTCTCATTAATTGAGGACAAATAAAGCAATTGAAAAGAGCAAATTAACTATGCCTAAAACAAACAAGGAAGGAATTGAACTGTTGAGTTGGATATAGTGACTTACCTTAACTGGTTGAAGAGGCTCAACGCATCTCCTACTTCTCTTGGAAGGCTCCTTCCTAACATCTCGTACTTGGAAATCTTCAATCTTATCTTCATTGCAGCCCCTCTACAAGGTGACACAAACTAGTTACTCGTCTCCTTGGAAGATAAATATGCATACTTTCCAGTCTGTGAAGACAAAAGGATGAGATTATAACAAAACAGCACCACATAATTAAACATGTTGCATCTCTTGCACTTGCACACAATGAAATGAGTGAGGGAGTCCTGGATAAGGGGGTATCCAGACAGCCGGACAATATACTTTGGCCGGACTATTGGACTATGAAGATACAAGATAGAAGACTTTGTCCCGTGTCCGGATGGGACTCTCCTTGGCGTGGAAGGCAAGCTTGGCGATTCGGATGTAAATATCCGTCTCTATAAACCGTCCCTGTGACCTAGCCCCCTCCGGTGTCTATATAAACCAGAGGGTTTAGTCCGTAGGACACAACAACAATCATACCATAGGCTAGCTTCTAGGGTTTAGCCTCTCTGATGTCGTGGTAGATCAACTCTTGTAATACTCATATGATCAAGATCAATCAAGCAGGAAGTAGGGTATTACCTCCATCGAGAGGGCCCGAACTTGGGTAAACATCGTGTCCCCCGCCTCCTGTTACCATTA
Organism: Triticum dicoccoides; assembly: GCF_002162155.2. Taxonomy (NCBI): domain Eukaryota; kingdom Viridiplantae; phylum Streptophyta; class Magnoliopsida; order Poales; family Poaceae; genus Triticum; species Triticum dicoccoides. Next base: position 22,014,770 of record NC_041393.1, on the reverse strand, counting down.
GTCTTAGACGCACAGTTCGGGACCCCCAACCCGAGATCCGCCGGTTTTGACACTAACATTTGTGCTTTCATTGAGAGTCCCTCTGTGTCGTCGCTATAAGGCTTGATGGCTTCTCCAACCTTCAACAACACCGTCCTGGGTGAGACTTTTTTTCTCCGGACAGATCTTCGTGTTCGGCGCCTTCGCACTGTGGACCAACTCGCTTGGCCATCTGGAGCAGATCGATAGCTACGCCCCGGGCCATCAGGTCAGGTTTGGAAACCTAAACTACACCGCCGACATCCGCAGAGACTTGATCTTCGAAGGATTCGGGCCCATGACAGGAACACCGAACAATCATGACATGCATGACCTAGATCTGCAGTCGGACAGCATTCGGAACATCGCACCTGCTACAGCTCCGGACTTTGTTCAAGAGCAGGTCGTGTCTTCCGAGGACGGGTGGATGGACCCCGCCCCGAAGGCCGCACACTCATCGGCGTTGGAGCCGAACACAGACCCCTCTCCTCAGGAAATCTGTACCTCCAGACCCCCGGACTCATCTCCGGTAGTATGTTCCGGACCACGCGCACCCGTGCCCATCGAATCTAATTGCGCTCCAGTCATGGAGTTTGCCGCCACAGATATCTTTCAGCACTCACCCTATCCTATAGTAGAGATGGCTTGGTAGGGCTTAAGGGTTTCAAGGATTCTAGGGTGCGAGTGAACGTTTATCATCCTATCCTTGAGCACAGTTCCTGAGATGCCAATTGTTCTATCTAGTCCTTCACCTCATATTACCAAAAGAATCATCTCGTAAAGGTCAACTCCAATCATCACTCATGTTATTCATATCCTCATGACTCCCAAGAGGAGGTCTAACAAAATCATATATGTCTATTATCCCCAAACTCATATGTATGTCTACCCCTAAAAATCCATGGGTAGAACATATAAGCTGCTAAGCTGGAATAAAACAGGACAATCCAAGTGCTCAGCCTATTCTTCCAAGGTCTAAGATAAAGCACCTCTATCCTAAGGAAACATGTCGTAAGCCACTCCAAGATTTTGTTTCCTTCTTATGAATCAACCTCCAGCAGCCCATTAATTTCCATCAATCACTACACAATCCATTAATTCTACAAACCCAATGTTTATGGTGTTCCACACGATCTTCTAATGTCCTATAACCCCCAAATACTTGAAAGAGCTATCTCTACTATAGTAAGTCCACCAATTTCGATTATCATGATCAACTAAACTCCAAGATCAAGCTCATACAGATCCCTAGATAAACTCCGATAATTAATCCAATCTCCTAGTTTATCGTCCACCAAGAAACATGATATCATAATTGAGATCATCAATATAAATCCAATTTAATCCGAACCATGTAGACTTACTCAGCATCTAGACTCCATTAGGATCACCTATTTAAATCCAAATCTCATGTCCAACGAGAATTTCTATATGTTCCCCCAAGTCATTTACGTAAAATCAACTGTCTCCTATCAATATCATCTGATCAAGTCAAATCCTTGCACTTCCAGGAGTTTCAGCTTGCGATCATAATTGTCCTATAAATCCAATTTACTCAGGGGTAATGAAAGCTATGCTACTCTATAATCATGATCCCACCAAGTTCATCTACCAACATGGTAGCCTTATAATCCACCAAAGAGTCTCAGATAAATCCTCAAGGTCACTGATATAAACTCATCAAGTCATTTGTCCTCTGTTCCTATACCCTTAAATTGGTCTTCCCCATGGCATCGTCAGCTTTGGTGCTATCTTAGGATGATAGTGTGTTCGTTCACTATGTCCACTAGTTCCCTAATGAACCCAGTGATAAGCAAGGTGACGGAGGCTTAACAGGTTCTCTTGCAATTCTGTGGGTTAAGCACATGGTTAAGGACTGGGGTATCTCATGAAGTCTCGAAGGGTCTAGGAATGGGTTTCTAGTCTGGAGGGTTAAACATAACTCTACGGGGTTTCACTTGGTCGAGGAGGCTGCAACAAAAAGTCTTCAGTGCTAGTTGGTCGCTGAAGCAGACTCCTTGGTGCATCTTGTCTTGCTGGTCTTCAGTTGAGGAGAGAGATGAGAGGGATAAGTAGCATAAAAGGGGGATGCCTAAAGGGGGTTCTATAGTGCAGGTGCAAACAAACAAGTGCCAAAAAGGCCAAACACAAACAACAAAATAAGGCAGGTGATATAGTTGCGTACTTGTTGCCTAGGGCAAAAAGGGCGACTGATATCAAAACACAAACAAATAAAAACAAGCAACACACAATCATGGTTCTATTCGAACTATCATACGGACTTGACTGCGCATAGGGGGTACACGACTCATCCTACCCTAGGGGTTCTCGGACTCAGTAGCCGTGCCTTGTGCCTCATGCAGTCTTCTGAGTTTCCCTCAGGTGTTGCTACGTCTCTTGTAGTTGTTCGACGAAACAATCCGGGTTGATCCTGAAGATTCTTCAACAACTTCTCGCCTGTTGAAGTGATGGGGTGAAGGAGGCTCCTCGTAGCTGGCATTGACTCGGTCTTCCATTGTCTTCTTAATCATGACGATCCCTTTTGCCTTTTAAGGCGTCAAGGGTTTTGGGCAAGCAATAATTTATGCACTGACATTAACAAGGCATAATAGAGGTCCAACCTATCAGTTATGTTGATGACAACATCAATACCAAGAGCGGGGGACGAAGAGAACCGTTTTCCTGCTCACTATAGTGAGGCGGACCAAATGGCTAGGTTCTCATCCACCGGTGGTTGTCGATGCAGCAACGGTAGTGACAGGGTTACTCTATTAGCGATGTATATCATGATCTTGCGTATCCTATGCCCTGATCATCGTAGGCTAGGGTTTCTTCATCTTGGGGCAGTGTCAAGGGTGTCACCATCTCCTGGGTCTTCATGTCCTCATTCCTCGAGGATGTATCTTCTGTTGGTATAGTCTTGTTGTGATGTCGCCAATCTTGTGTTCAGGAGATGTGGGTGAATGTCTGGCAAGGCATCTTCCTTCTAGATTATCCACGAGGATTACAAGAAATTCGGTGGTCAGGGGCATAAGGGTTCTAGCGACCAAAGATTTTGAAGGGGAAGAGATCAATAAGGAAAGTATACCTTAGTTTTCGAAAAACTGAGAAGGGAAGAGAAGTATAGATAGTTTTGAAAACTAGTAGTAGTTTTGAAAATAGCTTTGCCCTAACTAACGACCATGCTAACTAAGGATTCCTACAGTCGGGATGGCTCTGATACCAGCTCTGTGGGGACCCCGACTCATAAGTCGAGATCACCGAATGCACGTGTATAGTGATCCCAGAGATCAATGCTCACTGAACACACAGAAGCTGAATAACAAGAGTCTTACATCCATACATACCGTTTTACACAAGTAGGACCATTATGGTCAAGTCTTGAGTGTATCATCACAGCGGAAAATCTTCAATAACAACTTGGACCCATGCCATCTGCCTTAACCCTACAGGCATTCTGACTGGGAAGCGTCCTAGCTCGCATGTTTGTCATCGAAGTATTCTTCATCATATCCTGTTCTTTCATGCCTGGTCAATAAAATAACCAGTGGCAAGCCAATGAGTACTTTGAATGTACTCGCAAGCAACCCATGTTTTGGTTCAAGATACAACGATGCATGATATAGGTAAATTTTTGCAGAAAGCTAGTTTTGAGTGCAATGACATGTTCAACAACTTGTAAGACATGCATCAAGAGAATTCAAGTAACCATGAGGACAGGTTACGGGTATCAACATAAATAGAGTGGGCACCAACCCATCTCAATCACGTCAAGTCCTTTGACTTGACCCAAGTAGTTATCCAAACACACACACTGGTTTGTAAACTCTGGACATAGTTTAAGCAGCACCGCCCAACTGTCCTTGACTGTGGACACGGCTATTCGAATAGTTTTACACTCTGCAGAGGTTGCACACTGTACCCACAAGATCCAGGGAACTTCCGTGTCATCCACGACCCGCGATACCTCAAGTACCCGGGGTAAGCACCCGATCACTACCTTTCCCTAGACGACACTAACAAGGAGTCCACTCGTTGTTCCGTATCCTCACGATGTACATCATACGAGACTCACTCGAGATCGTAACATCCGAGAGGGGACACAACGGTGTATCCGGTGCCCTGCGAAAACAGTCATGGCCGCCCTACCTGGCACGACCCCGTCCTGAGAGAAAGCACCAACTCTCCCCCGTCACTAGTAATACGGGCTCCAAGCTAGCATCAGCCTAGGTAATCAATAATGCCCTTTCCCATACAAGGGTAGAGTGGTTGCGCATGTAAGGTTGGGACAGTCGACAAATCTTAAATCTAATCCGTTTTTGAAAACAACACACACTTTCCTCGGTACACCACTTCGTCATCAAGTGGTTACCCATCTCATCATCTCCCTCGGGCATAAGTGGCACCCGACGGGGTTTTCGAAAAATCCTTTGAAAATACTTTGCCTCCTTCATCCTACATATACCCGTCCCTTTTTGCGTAGCATCTACTTTAGCATCCTATCTACTCCCACCGGCATAACCCTCATAAGAAGGTAGGGTCATACACAATGCAAGTATCAACGAGGAAGTAACGGTGGCAAACCATCCCATGTGGTCATCACAGTACCGTGTTTCCGTTGCAAGCAATAAAGTGTGATATGGCATGCATAAAAAGGGTTTCATAGACATGGTCAAAGGGCTGCTTGCCTGTTTTAACAAAGTCTTCGAGGTCTTCTGGTCCTTCTCCAAGTACTCCGTCTACTTCGTCAACTAACGTCGGAAACAATCATAATAAGCAACAAAACAAGGCAAAAATAAAAGTGCTCTAAAAATATGAGTTGGACTTTTCTAGGACTTCTCTGGTCATATGAGGAATGACCAAGGTGATTTCATTGGAAGTGGATCAATGGATATTTCTAAACATTTCAATATGACGGAATCACTGGATTTTATGGATCCACAAGTTGTAAACAGAATGCCATTTTATAAAAATTAGTAAAAGTGCCCATTAATTCAGGCATGATTTTAGAAACATTTAGAAATTGGTTTCACTGGATTTGGAGTTGAAATGAATACAATATGAATTTTTGAAGTGGACTTATGTGGATAAATGACCTTTTAAAAAGGTTCAGTGAAAACCAGGGACAACAAAAATGTCCACTGTGGCCTATTAAATAGAGCTTGATTTATGGAGTCACTGGAAATTTGAATCATCAAATTTGGAATTCGTTTGATTTATTTATGGATTTTTGAAGTTGACTGGAAAAAGAATAAGGAAAAAGGCTATACCACTTATTCTCCGCGCTGGGCGAGGGATAGCTGATGGGCCAGCCCAGTGGCTCAGCTGCGCGCGGGAAGGGCCACATCGAAGGCGTACTCGTGGGAAATACGCCTTCCCCGAGCGAAGGCGTCAGCGAGCAGAGCCCGTGTCCACTTAACTCATGGGCCCGCCCCACTGTGCCGCTGACGCGTGGGGCCCACCTGTCGGGTTCATCCCCAACCTCCAGCTCGAAGAGAGCAGAGGCAAGGGGCGGCGTCAGCGGCGATTTGCCGGCGCCACAGGGCATCTTCGGCGATGCTCTGCCCACCGACGGACTCAGCGCAACGAGGCGCACCTGTCCATGTGCTGCACGCACGCGCCAATGCTCGGAGTTGAGCAGGGCTTCAGGTCCGGCTTGGGGGTGCCACGGACCGGTTCAGAGGAGGAAGGGAGGCCGGGGCGGCTCGAATTTTGAGCGGGGGTCCGAGGCGGCAATGGCGGCAGAGGAGGAGGGAGAAGGCACGGGAGGAGGAGTGGGTTGGTCCGGGGGGTGCAAGGGAGGGAGAGAGAGCCAAAGGAGTGGAGAAGAGGCTCGGGGTGACCTTAAATATAAGGGGGCGAGGTGCACCGAGGGGCCGTGCGCCGGCGAGCTCGTTGCTGTCGCCACGGGTCACGGGAGCTCGTCGTGGTGTGTCTGGGGCGTTCCTGGATTCGGTCCAGAGCTAGGGAAGAGAATAGAGAGAGTAGGGGGGCCAGGGGCACCACGCGTGTGAGGTCGCCCATTGGAGCGCTCGGGTGGCCGGTGCGCGTGCGAGAGGAGGCAGGAGGAGGGAGAAGGAGGAGGGGTACCAGGCCGTGGCATGTTGAGGCTGCCGAGGAGCATTGGCTGGCGCGCGGGGGAGGCTCGAGGTGGCCGGAGGCGCTTGGCAGGGGGCGGCTACAGTGCGGGAGCGCACTGTAGCATGCTCCAGAGCGTGCCTTTGGCTGCCATGGCATTGTTTGAGGGGCAGGGGCGTGCCCACTCATGTCTGGTAGCGCTAGGGAGAAGTAAACAAGTGGGGAGGGGCATTGGATGCCCTGGAGATCCACTGGAGTGGGGAGGGAGGTGAGAAAGGGGAAGAATGCTGCTGTCCAGGAGGGTAAATGAGGGTGCTTCACCCATCAATAATTGAGAAAAAGCCAGGGGAAAGCTACTGGAGATAGAAGATGTCTAGGAGGAGCCGTGGTAAAGAGTTGAGCTCAAGGAGAATAGTGTTAGTGGTCAAAATGGTGATTTTTGAAAAGTGTCAAAGGTGTTTGATAATGGTTTGGGCCAGTAGATGATTTCCAACTACCATGAGACTCCACAGGGTGAAATGTCACATATAATTAGGGACTTCCTCCAATTTGGAGGTTATTTGGGCAAAGTTGCCAATGCAACTTTTGTAAACCCTAGAAATTAGCAGAAATGAACTTGTGTAGATCTAATTGAGCAAATCACTTCTCCTTGATGCACCATTTGGTGTAGTGGCCTCATTTGGTCCTGTGCACATGCTCACAAAAGTTGGGGTCAAGGAGAGAAAGTTGGTAGTACAAAGTTGTTCAAATTTGGTTCTGGACAGGAAGGGTTTTGGGGCACTTTGATCAAGTTAACTTGTTCTCCAACTTGTGAAACTTGGCCTAGATGTATAATTAGAACATTTGAGAATATTCACAAGGTTTGAGAACATTTGGGAATGTTTGGCAATGTAAAGTTGCTCAAACTTCAAAATGGACAGAAATGGTTTTGAGGGGATTTGATGATGTTATCTTGTTCTCCAAGACATGAGACTTGGCAAGATCACCAAATATGTCATATGTGACATGATAGAATTTTCTTGGAATTTTTGGAGAATATTTCCTTTGTAAACATTTCAAAAGCTTGAAATATCCAGAAAGGGTTTTTGAGGGATTTGACCAATATTTTGAACACGACCATGTGTTGAAACTCTTATATATGGACAATATATGTCCACTGAGTTTTCCTGATTTTTGTCAAATATTTTTAAAACAATAAAATAATTTTTCCCTATTAAAGACCATTTCTGGCCTTAAGAAAAAGCTTTTAAATAAAATAGGAAAATAACTTTTAAAAATATATATTTGTGGTTTCTGGGTATCCTATATCTAATAGGAGTCAAATATATTTTTGGAAAGATTTTTACTGCCCTTAATTAAGTACTTGCAGTGCAAACCTTAATTCAAGGGTTTTTAAAAACTAATTTTTGGAAATACTATTTGGCCATATTATTTTTGTAAGAAAATTCTATACTGTATTATACACATGGCATGATCATTGGGCAGAAGTTTTGGATCAAGGAGAAGGAGTATAAGAGTTGGAGGATTTATTTTATTTTTAGAGCACTTGCAAACAGCACACAAAAACCAATCAAGGCAAGGTCCAAGACACTCAAAAGTTTTTGTCAAACCACATTTTATCATGATTTATCACCTTAAGTGTTGTGCCATGAAAATTAGGGTGTGACAGACCTAGCCCCCTTATAAGAATCTCGTCCTCGAGATTCCCAAACTAGGCGTGGAAAGGAATATGAAAACTGGATCCGGGGTAGTCTTCAAGTCCTCATGTTGCTTCTGCTTCCGTGTAGTGCTCCATTGAGCTTGAAGTACTTGATGATGTGGCTTCGTGTATGACGCTCTTCTTGATCCAGGTTGCTAATGGGTAGCTTGCGGTAGGTTAGGCCGGGCTAGGGGTCGATGGCTCGGTGGTTAATGTCTTTGTAGAGACCGGGCTAGTTAGGAAGTTGGAAACACTTCCGGGGTTGTGATGCATGGAAAGCATTGTGCACATCAGGTAACTCAGGTGGCAACTCTAGCTGGTAACTGTCTACTCTTCGTCTTGAAGTGATCTCGGAGGGGGCCGATGAATCTTGGTGTGGGTCTCCTTGTCATGGAAATGCTTGGTTCCTTAGAGAGGAGTGGCTTATAGATACACCTGGTCTTCGACGCGGATGTTTACTTCTTGATGATGGTGGTAGTTCTTCCTCCTTGGCATGGCGGTCTCCAAATGTTCATGGACTAGCTGAACGGCTCTTCTTCTGTCTTCAGGTGGACAAGTAGGTCACCAAATGATGATGACAACTATCTTGTCCAAGCACTCCATGAAGGCTTTGTTCACGGGGTACATAAAGTAGGATGGGGGTATTGGCGGTGGTCTTTGTTGAGTATTGGCCAAATTCTTCCCGTCCTAGGTCCAAAGCCCATGGTCATGATCCAACCATGTTGTGGCTTGGTAGGGCTTAAGGGTTTCAAGGATTCTAGGGTGCGAGCGAACATTTATCATCCTATCCTTGAGCACAGTTCCTGAGATGCCAATTGTTCTATCTAGTCCTTCACCTCATATTACCAAAAGAATCATCTCGTAAAGGTCAACTCCAATCATCACTCATGTTATTCATATCCTCATGACTCCCAAGAGGAGGTCTAACAAAATCATATATGTCTATGATCCCCAAACTCATATGTATGTCTACCCCTAAAAATCCATGGGTAGAACATATAAGCTGCTAAGCTGGAATAAAACAGGACAATCCAAGTGCTCAGCCTATTCTTCCAAGGTCTAAGATAAAGCACTTCTATCCTAAGGAAACATGTCGTAAGCCACTCCCAGATTTTGTTTCCTTCTTATGAATCAACTCCAGCAGCCCATTAATTTCCATCAATCACTACACAATCCATTAATTCTACAAATCCAATGTTTATGGTGTTCCACACGATCTTCTAATGTCCTATAACCCCCAAATACTTGAAAGAGCTATCTCTACTATAGTAAGTGAAGGAAATATGCCCTAGAGGCAATAATAAAGTTATTATTTATTTCCTTATAATCATGATAAATGTTTATTATTCATGCTAGAATTGTATTTACCGGAAACATAATACATGTGTGAATACATAGACAAACAAAGTGTCACTAGTATGCCTCTACTTGACTAGCTCGTTAATCAAAGATGGTTATGTTTCCTAACCATGAACAATGAGTTGTTATTTGATTAACGAGGTCACATCATTAGTAGAATGATCTGATTGACATGACCCATTCCATTAGCTTAGCACCCGATCGTTTAGTATATTGCTATTGCTTTCTTCATAACTTATACATGTTCCTATGACTATGAGATTATGCAACTGCCGTTTACCGGAGGAACACTTTGGGTACTACCAAACGTCACAACGTAACTGGGTGATTATAAAGGAGTACTACAGGTGTCTCCAATGGTCGATGTTGATTTGGCGTATTTCGAGATTAGGATTTGTCACTCCGATTGTCGGAGAGGTATCTCTGGGCCCTCTCGATAATACACATCACATAAGCCTTGCAAGCATTACAACTAATATGTTAGTTGTGAAATGATGTATTACGGAACGAGTAAAGAGACTTGCCGATAACGAGATTGAACTAGGTATTGGATACCGACGATCGAATCTCGGGCAAGTAACATACCGATGACAAAGGGAACAACGTATGTTGTTATGCGGTCTGACCGATAAAGATCTTCGTAGAATATGTAGGAGCCAATATGGGCATCCAGGTCCCGCTATTGGTTATTGACCGGAGACGTGTCTCGGTCATGTCTACATTGTTCTCGAACCGTAGGGTCCGCACGCTTAAGGTTTCGATGACAGTTATATTATGAGTTTATGAGTTTTGATGTACCGAAGGAGTTCGGAGTCCCGGATGAGATCGGGGACATGACGAGGAGTCTCGAAATGGTCGAGACGTAAAGATCGATATATTGGATGACTATATTCGGACTTCGGAAAGGTTCCGAGTGATTCGGGTATTTTTCGGAGTACCGGAGAGTTACGGGAATTCGCTGGGAGAAGTATTGGGCCTTGATGGGCTTTAGTGGGAAGAGGAGAAAAGGCCTGCTGCGCCCCCCTCCCCTCTAGTCCGAATTGGACTAGGGAAAAGGGGGCCGGCCACCTTTCCTACTCCTCCACTTCCTTCTCCCTTCCTCCCCTCTTGATGGACTCCTACTAGGACTTGGAGTCCTAGTAGGACTCCCCACCCTGGCCGCACCTTTGCCTTGGCCGGCCTCCTCCTCCTCCATCCTTTATATACTGAGGCAAGGGGCACCCCATGGACACACAATTGATCATTGAGATCGTTCCTTAGCCGTGTGCGGTGCCCCCTGCCACCATATTCCACCTCGGTCATATTGTAGCGGTGCTTAGGCGAAGCCCTGCGACAGTAGAACATCAAGATCGTCACCACGCCGTCGTGTTGGCGGAACTCCTCCCCGAAGCTTTGCTGGATCGGAGCCCGGGGATCGTCATCGAGCTGTACGTGTGCTAAGAACTCGGAGGTGCCGGAGTAACGGTGCTTGGATCGGTCGGATCGGGAAGAAGACGTACGACTACTTCCTCTACATTGTGTCAACGCTTCCGTTGCGATCTACAAGGGTACGTAGATCATACTCTCCCCTCGTTGCTATACATCACCATGATCTTGCGTGTGCGTAGGAATTTTTTTGAAATTACTACGAAACCCAACAGTGGTATCAGAGCCTAGGTTATTTATGTTGATGTAATATGCACGAGTAGAACACAAGTGAGTTGTGGACGATACAAGTCATACTGCCTACCAGCATGTCATACTTTGGTTCGGCGGTATTGTTGGACGAGATGACCCGGACCAACCTTACGCGTACGCTTACGCGAGACTGGTTCCCTCGATGTGCTTTGCACAGAGATGGCTTGCGGGCGACTGTCTCTCCAACTTTAGTTGAACCAAGTATGGCTACGCCCGGTCCTTGCGAAGGTTAAAACGGAGTCTATTTGACAAACTATCGTTGTGGTTTTGATGCGTAGGTGAGATTGGTTCTTACTTAAGCCCGTAGCAGCCACGTAAAACATGCAACAACAAAGTAGAGGACGTCTAACTTGTTTTTATAGGGCATGTTGTGATGTGATATGGTCAAGGCATGATGCTGAATTTTATTGTATGAGATGATCATGTTTTGTAACCGAGTTATCGGCAACTGGCAGGAGCCATATGGTTGTCGCTTTATTGTATGCAATGCAATCGCGATGTAATGCTTTACTTTATTACTAAACGGTAGTGATAGTCATGGAAGCATAAGATTGGCGAGACGACAACGATGCTACGATGGAGATCAAGGTGTCGCGCCGGTGACGATGGTGATCATGACGGTGCTTTGGAGATGGAGATCACAAGCACAAGATGATGATGGCCATATCATATCACTTATATTGATTGCATGTGATGTTTATCTTTTTATGCATCTTATCTTGCTTTGATTGACGGTAGCATTTTAAGATGATCTCTCACTAATTATCAAGAAGTGTTCTCCCTGAGTATGCACCGTTGCGAAAGTTCTTCGTGCTGAGACACCACGTGATGATCGGGTGTGATATGCTCTACGTTCAAATACAACGGGTGCAAAACAGTTGCACACGCGGAATACTCAGGTTATACTTGACGAGCCTAGCATATACAGATATGGCCTCGGAACACGGAGACCGAAAGGTCGAGCGTGAATCATATAGTAGATATGATCAACATAGTGATGTTCACCATTGAAACTACTCCATCTCACGTGATGATCGGACATGGTTTAGTTGATTTGGATCACGTGATCACTTAGAGGATTAGAGGGATGTCTGTCTAAGTGGGAGTTCTTAAGTAATATGATTAATTGAACTTAAATTTATCATGAACTTAATCCTGGTAGTATTTTGCAAATTATAGATCAATAGCTCGCGTTGTTGCTTCCCTGTGTTTATTTTGATATGTTCCTAGAGAAAATTGTGTTGAAAGATGTTAGTAGCAATGATGCGGATTGGATCCGTGATCTGAGGATTATCCTCATTGCTGCACAGAAGAATTATGTCCTTGATGCACCGCTAGGTGACAGACCTATTGCAGGAGCAGATGCAAACGTTATGAACGTTTAGCTAGCTCAATATGATGACTACTTGATAGTTTAAGTGCACCATGCTTAACGGCTTAGAATCGGGACTTCAAAGACGTTTTGAACATCATGGACCATATGAGATGTTCCAGGAGTTGAAGTTAATATTTCAAGCAAATACCCGAGTTGTGAGATATGAAGTCTCCAACAAGTTCTATAGCTAAAAGATGGAGGAGAATCGCTCAACTAGTGAGCATGTGCTCAGATTGTCTGGGTACTACAATCGCTTGAATCAAGTGGGAGTTAATCTTCCAGATAAGATAGTGATTGACAGAATTCTCTAGTCACCATCACCAAGTTAGTAGAACTTCGTGATGAACTATAATATGCAAGGGATAACGGAAACAACTACCAAGCTCTTCGTGATGATGAAATCAATGAAGGTAGAAATCAAGAAAAACATCAAGTGTTGATGGTTGATAAGACCACTAGTTTCAAGAAAAGGGCAAAGGGAAGAAGGGGAACTTCAAGAAGAACGGCAAGCAAGTTGCTGCTCAAGTGAAGAAGCCCAAGTCTGGTCCTAAGCCTGAGACTAAGTGCTTCTACTGCAAAGGGACTGGTCACCGGAAACGGAATCACCCCAAGTGATTGGCGGATAAGAAGGATGGCAAAGTGAACATAAGTATATTTGATATACATGTTATTGATGTGTACTTTACTAGTGTTTATAGCAAACCCTAAGTATTTGATACTAGTTCAGTTGCTAAGATTAGTAACTCGAAACGGGAGTTGCAGAATAAACAGAGACTAGTTAAGGGTGAAGTGACGATGTGTGTTGGAAGTGGTTCCAAGATTGATATGATCATCATCGCACACTCCCTATAATTACGGGATTAGTGTTGAAACTAAATAAGTGATTATTTGGTGTTTGCGTTGAGCATGAATATGATTTGATCATGTTTATTGTAATACGGTTATTCATTTAAGTAAAAGAATAAATTGTTGTTCGGTTTACATGAATAAAACTTTATATGGTTACACACCCAATGAAAATAGTTCATTGGATCTCGATCTTAGTGATACACATATTCATAATATTGAAACCAAAAGATGTAAAGTTAATAATGATAGTGCAACTTATTTATGGCACTGCCGTTTAGGTCATATTGGTGTAAAGCGCATGAAGAAACTCCATGCTGATGGGATTTTGGAATCACTTGATTATGAATCACTTGATGCTTGCGAACCATGCCTTATGGGCAAGATGACTAAAACGCCGTTCTCCGGAACAATGAAGCAAGCAACAGATTTGTTGGAAATCATACATACCGATGTATGTGGTCCGATGAAAGGCTTACAGCAGGTATCATTATTTTCTGACCTTCACAAGATGATTTGAGCAGATATGGGGATATCTACTTGATGAAACATAAGTCTGAAATAATTGAAAGGTTCAAAGAATTTTAGAGTGAAGTGGAAAAATCATCGTAACAAGAAAAATAAAGTTTCTGCGATCTGATCACGGAGACGAATATTTGAGTTACGAGTTTGGTCTTCAATTAAAACAATGTGGAATAGTTTCATAGCTCACGCCACCTGGAACACCACAATGTTATGGTGTGTCCGAACGTCGTAACCGCGCTTTATTGGATATGGTGCGATCTATGATGTCTCTTATTGATTTACCATTGTCGTTTTGGGGTTATGCATTAGAGACAGCTGCATTCACGTTAAAAGGGCACCATCTAAATCCGTTGAGACGACACTATATGAACTGTGGTTTAGCAAGAAACCCAAGTTGTCGTTTCTTAAAGTTTGGGGCTGCGATGCTTATGTGGAAAAGTTTCATCCTGATAAGCTCGAACCCAAATCGGAGAAGTGCGTCTTCATAGAATACCCAAAGGAAATTGTTGGGTACATCTTCTATCACAGATCCGGAGGCAAGATATTCGTTGCTAAAAATGGATCATTTCTGGAGAAGGAGTTTCTCTCGAAAGAAGTGAGTGGGAGGAAAGTAGAACTTGATGAGGTAACTGTACCTGCTCCCTTATTGGAAAGTAGTTCATCACAGAAATCAGTTCCTGTGACAAATACACCAATTAGTGAGGAAGCTAATGATATTGATCATAAAACTTCCGATCAAGTTACTACAGAACCTCGTAGGTCTTCCAGAGTAAGATCTGCACCAGAGTGGTGTAGTAATCATGTTCTGGAAGTCATGTTACTAGACCATGATGAACCTACGAACTATGAGGAAGCGATGATGAGCACAGATTCAGCGAGATGGCTTGAGGCCATAAAATCTGAGATATGATCCATGTATGACAACAAAGTATGGACTTTGATTGACTTGCTCGATGATCAGCAAAGCCATGTTAAATAAATGGATCTTCAAGAGGAAGACGGACACTGATAGTAGTGTTACTATCTACCAAGCTCGACTTGTTGCAAAAGTTTTTCAACAAGTTCAAGGTGTTGAATACGATGAGGTTTTCTCACTCGTATCGATGCTTAAGTCTATCTGAATCATGTTAGCAATTGCCACATTTTATGAAATCTGGCAAATGGATGTCAAAACTGCATTCCTTAATGGATTTATTAAAGAAGAGTTGTATATTATGCAACCAGAAGGTTTTGTCAATCCTAAAGGTGCTAACAAAATGTGCAAGCTCCAGCGATCCATCTATGAACTGGTGCAAGCATCTCGGAGTTGGAATATACACTTTGATAAGTTGATCAAAGCATATAGTTTTATATGGACTTACGATGAAGCCTGTATTTACAATAAAGTGAGTGGGAGCACTACAGCCTTTCTGATTAGTATATGTGAGTGACATATTGTTGATCAGAAATGATGTAGAATTTTTCTGCAAAGCATAAAGGCGTGTTTTAAAGGAGTTCTTTAAAAAGAAAAGACCTCAGTAAAAAGCTACTTATATATTGAGCATCAAGATCTATTGAGATAGATCAAGACGCTTGATAAGATTTTCAATGAGTACATACCTTGGCAAGATTTTGAAATAGTTCAAAATGGAACAGTTAAAGAAAGAGTTCTTGCCTGTGTTGCAAAGGTATGAAATTGAGTAAGACTCAAATCCCGACCACAGCAGAAAATAGAAAGAGAATGAAAAGTCATTCCCTATGCCTCAGTCATAGGTTCTATAAAGTATGCTATGCTTTGTACCAGACCTATTGTATACCTTGCTCTGTATTTGGCAAGGGAGTACAATAGTGATCTAGGAGTAGATCACTGGACATTGGTCAAGAATATCCTTAGTAAGGACTAAGGAGATGTTTCTCGATTATGGAGGTGATAAAAGAGTTTGTTGTAAAAGTTACATCAGTGCAAACTTTTACACTGATCCAGATGACTCTAAGTCTCAATCTGGATACATATTGAAAGTGGGAGCGATTAGCTAGAGTAGCTCCGTACAGAGCATTGTAGACATAGAATATTTGCAAAATACATACGGCTCTGAATGTGATAGACCCGTTGACTAAGCTTCTCTCACGAGCAAAACATGATCACACCTTAGTACTCTTTGGATGTTAATCACATAGCGATGTGAACTAGATTATTGACTCTAGTAAACCCTTTGGGTGTTGGTCACATGATGATGTGAACTATGGGTGTTAATCATATATAGATATGAATATTGGTGTTAAATCACATGACGATGTGAACTAGATTATTGACTCTAGTGCAAGTGGGAGACTGAAGGAAATATGCCCTAGAGGCAATAATAAAGTTATTATTTATTTCCTTATAATCATGATAAATGTTTATTATTCATGCTAGAATTGTATTTACCGGAAACATAATACATGTGTGAATACATAGACAAACAAAGTGTCACTAGTATGCCTCTACTTGACTAGCTCGTTAATCAAAGATGGTTATGTTTCCTAACCATGAACAATGAGTTGTTATTTGATTAACGAGGTCACATCATTAGTAGAATGATCTGATTGACATGACCCATTCCATTAGCTTAGCACCCGATCGTTTAGTATGTTGCTATTGCTTTCTTCATAACTTATACATGTTCCTATGACTATGAGATTATGCAACTGCCGTTTACCGGAGGAACACTTTGGGTACTACCAAACGTCACAACGTAACTGGGTGATTATAAAGGAGTACTACAGGTGTCTCCAATGGTCGATGTTGATTTGGCGTATTTCGAGATTAGGATTTGTCACTCCGATTGTCGGAGAGGTATCTCTGGGCCCTCTCGGTAATACACATCACATAAGCCTTGCAAGCATTACAACTAATATGTTAGTTGTGAAATGATGTATTACGGAACGAGTAAAGAGACTTGCCGGTAACGAGATTGAACTAGGTATTGGATACCGACGATCGAATCTCGGGCAAGTAACATACCGATGACAAAGGGAACAACGTATGTTGTTATGCGGTCTGACCGATAAAGATCTTCGTAGAATATGTAGGAGCCAATATGGGCATCCAGGTCCCGCTATTGGTTATTGACCGGAGACGTGTCTCGGTCATGTCTACATTGTTCTCGAATCGTAGGGTCCGCACGCTTAAGGTTTCGATGACAGTTATATTATGAGTTTATGAGTTTTGATGTACCGAAGGAGTTCGGAGTCCCGGATGAGATCGGGGACATGACGAGGAGTCTCGAAATGGTCGAGACGTAAAGATCGATATATTGGACGACTATATTCGGACTTCGGAAAGGTTCCGAGTGATTCGGGTATTTTTCGGAGTACCGGAGAGTTACGGGAATTCGCTGGGAGAAGTATTGGGCCTTGATGGGCTTTAGTGGGAAGAGGAGAAAAGGCCTGCTGCGCCCCCCCTGCCCTCTAGTCCGAATTGGACTAGGGAAAAGGGGGCCGGCCACCTTTCCTACTCCTCCACTTCCTTCTCCCTTCCTCCCCTCTTGATGGACTCCTACTAGGACTTGGAGTCCTAGTAGGACTCCCCACCCTGGCCGCACCTTTGCCTTGGCCGGCCTCCTCCTCCTCCATCCTTTATATACTGAGGCAAGGGGCACCCCATGGACACACAATTGATCATTGAGATCGTTCCTTAGCCGTGTGCGGTGCCCCCTGCCACCATATTCCACCTCGGTCATATTGTAGCGGTGCTTAGGCGAAGCCCTGCGACAGTAGAACATCAAGATCGTCACCACGCCGTCGTGTTGGCGGAACTCCTCCCCGAAGCTTTGCTGGATCGGAGCCCGGGGATCGTCATCGAGCTGTACGTGTTCTAAGAACTCGGAGGTGCCGGAGTAACGGTGCTTGGATCGGTCGGATCGGGAAGAAGACGTACGACTACTTCCTCTACATTGTGTCAACGCTTCCGTTGCGATCTACAAGGGTACGTAGATCATACTCTCCCCTCGTTGCTATACATCACCATGATCTTGCGTGTGCGTAAGAAATTTTTTTGAAATTACTACGAAACCCAACAGTAAGTCCACCAATTTCGATTATCATGATCAACTAAACTCCAAGATCAAGCTCATACAGATCCCTAGATAAACTCCGATAATTAATCCAATCTCCTAGTTTATCGTCCACCAAGAAACATGATATCATAATTGAGATCATCAGTATAAATCCAATTTAATCCGAACCATGTAGACTTACTCAGCATCTAGACTCCATTAGGATCACCTATTTAAATCCAAATCTCATGTCCAACGAGAATTTCTATATGTTCCCCCAAGTCATTTACGTAAAATCAACTGTCTCCTATCAATATCATCTGATCAAGTCAAATCCTTGCACTTCCAGGAGTTTTAGCTTGCGATCATAATTGTCCTATAAATCCAATTTACTCAGGGGTAATGAAAGCTATGCTACTCTATAATCATGATCCCACCAAGTTCATCTACCAACATGGTAGCCTTATAATCCACCAAAGAGTCTCAGATAAATCCTCAAGGTCACTGATATAAACTCATCAAGTCATTTGTCCTCTGTTCCTATACCCTTAAATTGGTCTTCCCCATGGCATCGTCAGCTTTGGTGCTATCTTAGGATGATAGTGTGTTCGTTCACTATGTCCACTAGTTCCCTAATGAACCCAGTGATAAGCAAGGTGACGGAGGCTTAACAGGTTCTCTTGCAATTCTGTGGGTTAAGCACATGGTTAAGGACTGGGGTATCTCATGAAGTCTCGAAGGGTCTAGGAATGGGTTTCTAGTCTGGAGGGTTAAACATAACTCTACGGGGTTTCACTTGGTCGAGGAGGCTGCAACAAAAAGTCTTCAGTGCTAGTTGGTCGCCGAAGCAGACTCCTTGGTGCATCTTGTCTTGCTGGTCTTCAGTTGAGGAGAGAGATGAGAGGGATAAGTAGCATAAAAGGGGGATGCCTAAAGGGGGTTCTATAGTGCAGGTGCAAACAAACAAGTGCCAAAAAGGCCAAACACAAACAACAAAATAAGGCAGGTGATATAGTTGCGTACTTGTTGCCTAGGGCAAAAAGGGCGACTGATATCAAAACACAAACAAATAAAAACAAGCAACACACAATCATGGTTCTATTCGAACTATCATACGGACTTGACTGCGCATAGGGGGTACACGACTCATCCTACCCTAGGGGTTCTCGGACTCAGTAGCCGTGCCTTGTGCCTCATGCAGTCTTCTGAGTTTTCCTCAGGTGTTGCTACGTCTCTTGTAGTTGTTCGACAAAACAATCCGGGTTGATCCTGAAGATTCTTCAACAACTTCTCGCATGTTGAAGTGATGGGGTGAAGGTGGCTCCTCGTAGCTGGCATTGACTCGGTCATCCGTTGTCTTCTTAATCATGACGATCCCTTTTGCATTTTAAGGCGTCAAGGGTTTTGGGCAAGCAATAATTTATGCACTAACATTAACAAGGCATAATAGAGGTCCAACCTATCAGTTATGTTGATGACAACATCAATACCAAGAGCGGGGGACGAAGACAACCGTTTTCCTGCTCACTATAGTGAGGCGGACCAAATGGCTAGGTTCTCATCCACCGGTGGTTGTCGATGTAGCAACGGTAGTGACAGGGTTACTCTATTAGTGATGTATATCATGATCTTGTGTATCCTATGCCCTGATCATCTTAGGCTAGGGTTTCTTCATCTTGGGGCAGTGTCAAGGGTGTCTCCATCTCCTGGGTCTTCATGTCCTCATTCCTCGAGGATGTATCTTCTGTTGGTATAGTCTTGTTGTGATGTCGCCAATCTTGTGTTCAGGAGATGTGGGTGAATGTCTGGCAAGGCATCTTCCTTCTAGATTATCCACAAGGATTACAAGAAATTCGGTGGTCAGGGGCATAAGGGTTCTAGCGACCAAAGATTTTGAAGAGGAAGAGATCAAAAAGGAAAGTATACCTTAGTTTTTGAAAAACTGAGAAGGGAAGAGAAGTATAGATAGTTTTGAAAACTAGTAGTAGTTTTGAAAATAGCTTTGCCCTAACTAACGACCATGCTAACTAAGGCTTCCTACAGTCGGGATGGCTCTGATACCAGCTCTGTGGGGACCCCGACTCATAAGTCGAGATCACCGAATGCACGTGTACAGTGATCCCAGAGATCAATGCTCACTGAACACACAGAAGCTGAATAACAAGAGTCTTACATCCATACATACCGTTTTACACAAGTAGGACCATTATGGTCAAGTCTTGAGTGTATCATCGCAGCGGAAAATCTTCAATAACAACTTGGACCCATGCCATCTGCCTTAACCCTACAGGCATTCTGACTGGGAAGCGTCCTAGCTCGCATGTTTGTCATCGAAGTATTCTTCATCATATCCTGTTCTTTCATGCCTGGTCAATAAAATAACCAGTGGCAAGCCAATGAGTACTTTGAATGTACTCGCAAGCAACCCATGTTTTGGTTCAAGATACAACGATGCATGATATAGGTACATTTTTGCAGAAAGCTAGTTTTGAGTGCAATGACGTGTTCAACAACTTGTAAGACATGCATCAAGAGAATTCAAGTAACCATGAGGACAGGTTACGGGTATCAACATAAATAGAGTGGGCACCAACCCATCTCAATCACGTCAAGTCCTTTGACTTGACCCAAGTAGTTATCCAAACACACACACTGGTTTGTAAACTCTGGACATAGTTTAAGCAGCACCGCCCAACTGTCCTTGACCGTGGACACTGCTATTCGAATAGTTTCACACTCTGCAGAGGTTGCACACTGTACCCACAAGATCCAGGGAACTTCCGTGTCATCCACGACCCGCGATACCTCAAGTACCCGGGGTAAGCACCCGATCACTACCTTTCCCTAGACGACACTAACAAGGAGTCCACTCGTTGTTCCGTATCCTCACGATGTACATCATACGAGACTCACTCGAGATCGTAACATCCGAGAGGGGACACAACGGTGTATCCGGTGCCCTGTTAAAACAGTCATGGCCGCCCTACCTGGCACGACCCCGTCCCGAGAGAAAGCACCAACTCTCCCCCGTCACTAGTAATGCGGGCTCCAAGCTAGCATCGGCCTAGGTAATCAATAATGCCCTTTCCCATACAAGGGTAGAGTGGTTGCGCATGTAAGGTTGGGACAGTCGACAAATCTTAAATCTAATCCATTTTTGAAAACAACACACACTTTCCTCGGTACACCACTTCGTCATCAAGTGGTTACCCATCTCATCATCTCCCTCGGGCATAAGTGGCACCCGACGGGGTTTTCGAAAAATACTTTGAAAATACTTTGCCTCCTTCATCCTACATATACCCGTCCCTTTTTGCATAGCATCTACTTTAGCATCCTATCTACTCCCACCGGCATAACCCTCATAAGAAGGTAGGGTCATACACAATGCAAGTATCAACGAGGAAGTAACGGTGGCAAACCATCCCATGTGGTCATCACAGTACCGTGTTTCCGATGCAAGCAATAAAGTGTGATATGGCATGCATAAAAAGGGTTTCATAGACATGGTCAAAGGGCTGCTTGCCTGTTTTAACAAAGTCTTCGAGGTCTTCTGGTCCTTCTCCAAGTACTCCGTCTACTTCGTCAACTAACGTCGGAAACAATCATAATAAGCAACACAACAAGGCAAAAATAAAAGTGCTCTAAAAATATGAGTTGGACTTTTCTAGGACTTCTCTGGTCATATGAGGAATGACCAAGGTGATTTCATTGGAAGTGGATCAATGGATATTTCTAAACATTTCAATATGACGGAATCACTGGATTTGATGGATCCACAAGTTGTACACAGAATGCCATTTTATAAAAATTAGTAAAAGTGCCCATTAATTCAGGCATGATTTTAGAAACATTTAGAAATTGGTTTCACTGGATTTGGAGTTGAAATGAATACAATATGAATTTTTGAAGTGGACTTATGTGGATAAATGACCTTTTAAAAAGGTTCAGTGAAAACCAGGGACAACAAAAATGTCCACTGTGGCCTATTAAATAGGGCTTGATTTATGGAGTCACTGGAAATTTGAATCATCAAATTTGGAGTTCGTTTGATTTATTTATGGATTTTTGAAGTTGACTGGAAAAAGAATAAGGAAAAAGGCTATACCACTTATTTTGCGCGCTGGGCGAGAGATAGCTGACGGGCCGGCCCAGCGGCTCAGCTGCGCGCGGGAAGGGCCACGTCGAAGGCGTACTCGGGGGAAATATGCCTTCCCCGAGCGAAGGCGTCAACGAGCAGAGCCCGTGTCCACTTAACTCATGGGCCCGCCCCACTGTGCCGCTGACGCGCGGGGCCCACCTGTCCCCAGCCTCCCGCTCGAACAGAGCAGAGGCAAGGGGCGGCGTCAGCGGCAATTTCCCGGCGCCACAGGGAATCTCCGGCGATGCTCTGCCCACCGACGGACTCAGCGCGACGAGGCGCACCTGTCCATGTGCTGCACGCACGCGCCGATGCTCGGAGTTGAGCAGGGCTTCAGGTCCAGCGGATGGCGGCAGCGGGCTTGGTGGTGGCGCCCGCTTTGGCTGCGGAGGAGGGGTCCTACGGTGCTGGGGAGGTTAGTGGAGGCTTGGGGGTGCCACGGACCGGTTCAGAGGAGGAAGGGAGGCCGGGGCGGCTCGAATTTTGAGCGGGGGTCCGAGGCGGCAATGGCGGCAGAGGAGGAGGGAGAAGGCACGGGAGGAGGAGTGGGTTGGTCCGGGGGTGCAAGGGAGGGAGAGAGAGCCAAAGGAGTGGAGAAGAGGCTCGGGGGTGACCTTAAATATAAGGGGGCGAGGTGCACCGAGGGGCCGTGCGCCGGCGAGCTCGTTGCCGTCGCCACGGGTCACGGGAGCTCGTCGTGGTGTGTCTGGGGCGTTCCTGGATTCGGTCCAGAGCTAGGGAAGAGAATAGAGAGAGTAGGGGGGCCAGGGGCACCACGCGTGTGAGGTCGCCCATTGGAGCGCTCGGGCGGCCGGTGCGCGTGCGAGAGGAGGCAGGAGGAGGGAGAAGGAGGAGGGGTACCAGGCCGTGGCATGTTGAGGATGCCGAGGAGCATTGGCTGGCGCGCGGGGGAGGCTCGAGGTGGCCGGAGGCGCTTGGCAGGGGGCGGCTACAGTGCGGGAGCGCACTGTAGCATGCTCCAGAGCGTGCCTTTGGCTGCCATGGCATTGTTTAAGGGGCAGGGGCGTGCCCACTCATGTCTGGTAGCGCTAGGGAGAAGTAAACAAGTGGGGAGGGGCATTGGATGCCCTGGAGATCCACTGGAGTGGGGAGGGAGGTGAGAAAGGGGAAGAATGCTGCTGTCCAGGAGGGTAAATGAGGGTGCTTCACCCATCAATAATTGAGAAAAAGCCAGGGGAAAGCTACTGGAGATAGAAGATGTCTAGGAGGAGCTGTGGTAAAGAGTTGAGCTCAAGGAGAATAGTGTTAGTGGTCAAAATGGTGATTTTTGAAAAGTGTCAAAGGTGTTTGATAATGGTTTGGGCCAGTAGATGATTTCCAACTACCATGAGACTCCACAGGGTGAAATGTCACATATAATTAGGGACTTCCTCCAATTTGGAGGTTATTTGGGCAAAGTTGCCAATGCAACTTTTGTAAACCCTAGAAATTAGCAGAAATGAACTTGTGTAGATCTAGTTGAGCAAATCGCTTCTCCTTGATGCACCATTTGGTGTAGTGGCCTCATTTGGTCCTGTGCACATGCTCACAAAAGTTGGGGTCAAGGAGAGAAAGTTGGTAGTACAAAGTTGTTCAAATTTGGTTCTGGACAGGAAGGGTTTTGGGGCACTTTGATCAAGTTAACTTGTTCTCCAACTTGTGACACTTGGCCTAGATGTATAATTAGAACATTTGAGAATATTCACAAGGTTTGAGAACATTTGGGAATGTTTGGCAATGTAAAGTTGCTCAAACTTCAAAATGGACAGAAATGGTTTTGAGGGGATTTGATGATGTTATCTTGTTCTCCAAGACATGAGACTTGGCAAGATCACCAAATATGTCATATGTGACATGGTAGAATTTTCTTGGAATTTTTGGAGAATATTTCCTTTGTAAACATTTCAAAAGCTTGAAATATCCAGAAAGGGTTTTTGAGGGATTTGACCAATATTTTGAACATGACCATGTGTTGAAACTCTTATATATGGACAATATATGTCCACTGAGTTTTCCTGATTTTTGTCAAATATTTTTGAAAACAATAAAATAATTTTTCCCTATTAAAGACCATTTCTGGCCTTAAGAAAAAGCTTTTAAATAAAATAGGAAAATAACTTTTAAAAATATATATTTGTGGTTTCTGGGTATCCTATATCTAATAGGAGTCAAATATATTTTTGGAAAGATTTTTACTGCCCGTAATTAAGTACTTGCAGTGCAAACCTTAATTCAGGGGTTTTTAAAAACTAATTTTTGGAAATACTATTTGGCCATATTATTTTTGTAAGAAAATTCTATACTGTATTATACACATGGCATGATCATTGGGCAGAAGTTTTGGATCAAGGAGAAGGAGTATAAGAGTTGGAGGATTTATTTTATTTTTAGAGCACTTGCAAACAGCACACAAAAACCAATCAAGGCAAGGTCCAAGACACTCAAAAGTTTTTGTCAAACCACATTTTATCATGATTTATCACCTTAAGTGTTGTGCCATGAAAATCAGGGTGTGACAGACCTAGCCCCCTTACAAGAATCTCGTCCTCGAGATTCCCAAACTAGGCGTGGAAAGGAATATGAAAACTGGATCCGGGGTAGTCTTCAAGTCCTCATGTTGCTTCTGCTTCCGTGTAGTGCTCCATTGAGCTTGAAGTACTTGATGATGTGGCTTCGTGTATGACGCTCTTCTTGATCCAGGTTGCTAATGGGTAGCTTGCGGTAGGTTAGGTCGGGCTAGGGGTCGATGGCTCGGTGGTTAATGTCTTTGTAGAGACCGGGCTAGTTAGGAAGTTGGAAACACTTCCGGGGTTGTGATGCATGGAAAGCATTGTGCACATCAGGTAACTCAGGTGGCAACTCTAGCTGGTAACTGTCTACTCTTCGTCTTGAAGTGATCTCGGAGGGGGCCGATGAATCTTGGTGTGGGTCTCCTTGTCATGGAAATGCTTGGTTCCTTAGAGAGGAGTGGCTTACAGATACACCTGGTCTTCGACGCGGATGTTTACTTCTTGATGATGGTGGTAGTTCTTCCTCCTTGGCATGGCGGTCTCCAAATGTTCATGGACTAGCTGAACGGCTCTTCTTCTGTCTTCAGGTGGACAAGTAGGTCACCAAATGATGATGACAACTATCTTGTCCAAGCACTCCATGAAGGCTTTGTTCACGGGGTACATAAAGTAGGATGGGGGTATTGGCGGTGGTCTTTGTTGAGTATTGGCCAAATTCTTCCCGTCCTAGGTCCAAAGCCCATGGTCATGATCCAACCATGTTGTGGCTTGGTAGGGCTTAAGGGTTTAAAGGATTCTAGGGTGCGAGCGAACGTTTATCATCCTATCCTTGAGCACAGTTCCTGAGATGCCAATTGTTCTATCTAGTCCTTCACCTCATATTACCAAAAGAATCATCTCGTAAAGGTCAACTCCAATCATCACTCATGTTATTCATATCCTCATGACTCCCAAGAGGAGGTCTAACAAAATCATATATGTCTATGATCCCCAAACTCATATGTATGTCTACCCCTAAAAATCCATGGGTAGAACATATAAGCTGCTAAGCTGGAATAAAACAGGACAATCCAAGTGCTCAGCCTATTCTTCCAAGGTCTAAGATAAAGCACCTCTATCCTAAGGAAACATGTCGTAAACCACTCCAAGATTTTGTTTCCTTCTTATGAATCAACTCCAGCAGCCCATTAATTTCCATCAATCACTACACAATCCATTAATTCTACAAATCCAATGTTTATGGTGTTCCACACGATCTTCTAATGTCCTATAACCCCCAAATACTTGAAAGAGCTATCTCTACTATAGTAAGTCCACCAATTTCGATTATCATGATCAACTAAACTCCAAGATCAAGCTCATACAGATCCCTAGATAAACTCCGATAATTAATCCAATCTCCTAGTTTATCGTCCACAAAGAAACATGATATCATAATTGAGATCATCAGTATAAATCCAATTTAATCCGAACCATGTAGACTTACTCAGCATCTAGACTCCATTAGGATCACCTATTTAAATCCAAATCTCATGTCCAACGAGAATTTCTATATGTTCCCCCAAGTCATTTACGTAAAATCAACTGTCTCCTATCAATATCATCTGATCAAGTCAAATCCTTGCACTTCCAGGAGTTTCAGCTTGCGATCATAATTGTCCTATAAATCCAATTTACTCAGGGGTAATGAAAGCTATGCTACTCTATAATCATGATCCCACCAAGTTCATCTACCAACATGGTAGCCTTATAATCCACCAAAGAGTCTCAGATAAATCCTCAAGGTCACTGATATAAACTCATCAAGTCATTTGTCCTCTGTTCCTATACCCTTAAATTGGTCTTCCCCATGGCATCGTCAGCTTTGGTGCTATCTTAGGATGATAGTGTGTTCGTTCACTATGTCCACTAGTTCCCTAATGAACCCAGTGATAAGCAAGGTGACGGAGGCTTAACAGGTTCTCTTGCAATTCTGTGGGTTAAGCACATGGTTAAGGACTGGGGTATCTCATGAAGTCTCGAAGGGTCTAGGAATGGGTTTCTAGTCTGGAGGGTTAAACATAACTCTACGGGGTTTCACTTGGTCGAGGAGGCTGCAACAAAAAGTCTTCAGTGCTAGTTGGTCGCCGAAGCAGACTCCTTGGTGCATCTTGTCTTGCTGGTCTTCAGTTGAGGAGAGAGATGAGAGGGATAAGTAGCATAAAAGGGGGATGCCTAAAGGGGGTTCTATAGTGCAGGTGCAAACAAACAAGTGCCAAAAAGGCAAAACACAAACAACAAAATAAGGCAGGTGATATAGTTGCGTACTTATTGCCTAGGGCAAAAAGGGCGACTGATATCAAAACACAAACAAATAAAAACAAGCAACACACAATCATGGTTCTATTCGAACTATCATACGGACTTGACTGCGCATAGGGGGTACACGACTCATCCTACCCTAGGGGTTCTCGGACTCAGTAGCCGTGCCTTGTGCCTCATGCAGTCTTCTGAGTTTTCCTCAGGTGTTGCTACGTCTCTTGTAGTAGTTCGACGAAACAATCCGGGTTGATCCTGAAGATTCTTCAACAACTTCTCGCCTGTTGAAGTGATGGGGTGAAGGTGGCTCCTCGTAGCTGGCATTGACTCGGTCTTCCGTTGTCTTCTTAATCATGACGATCCCTTTTGCATTTTAAGGCGTCAAGGGTTTTGGGCAAGCAATAATTTATGCACTGACATTAACAAGGCATAATAGAGGTCCAACCTATCAGTTATGTTGATGACAACATCAATACCAAGAGCGGGGGACGAAGACAACCGTTTTCCTGCTCACTATAGTGAGGCATACCAAATGGCTAGGTTCTCATCCACCGGTGGTTGTCGATGCAACAACGGTAGTGACAGGGTTACTCTATTAGTGATGTATATCATGATCTTGTGTATCCTATGCCCTGATCATCGTAGGCTAGGGTTTCTTCATCTTGGGGCAGTGTCAAGGGTGTCGCCATCTCCTGGGTCTTCATGTCCTCATTCCTCGAGGATGTATCTTCTGTTGGTATAGTCTTGTTGTGATGTCGCCAATCTTGTGTTCAGGAGATGTGGGTGAATGTCTGGCAAGGCATCTTCCTTCTAGATTATCCACAAGGATTACAAGAAATTCGGTGGTCAGGGGCATAAGGGTTCTAGCGACCAAAGATTTTGAAGGGGAAGAGATCAAAAAGGAAAGTATACCTTAGTTTTTGAAAAACTGAGAAGGGAAGAGAAGTATAGATAGTTTTGAAAACTAGTAGTAGTTTTGAAAATAGCTTTGCCCTAACTAACGACCATGCTAACTAAGGCTTCCTACAGTCGGGATGGCTCTGATACCAGCTCTGTGGGGACCCCGACTCATAAGTCGAGATCACCGAATGCACGTGTACAGTGATCCCAGAGATCAATGCTCACTGAACACACAGAAGCTGAATAACAAGAGTCTTACATCCATACATACCGTTTTACACAAGTAGGACCATTATGGTCAAGTCTTGAGTGTATCATCGCAGCGGAAAATCTTCAATAACAACTTGGACCCATGCCATCTGCCTTAACCCTACAGGCATTCTGACTGGGAAGCGTCCTAGCTCGCATGTTTGTCATCGAAGTATTCTTCATCATATCCTGTTCTTTCATGCCTGGTCAATAAAATAACCAGTGGCAAGCCAATGAGTACTTTGAATGTACTCGCAAGCAACCCATGTTTTGGTTCAAGATACAACGATGCATGATATAGGTAAATTTTTGCAGAAAGCTAGTTTTGAGTGCAATGACATGTTCAACAACTTGTAAGACATGCATCAAGAGAATTCAACTAACCATGAGGACAGGTTACGGGTATCAACATAAATAGAGTGGGCACCAACCCATCTCAATCACGTCAAGTCCTTTGACTTGACCCAAGTAGTTATCCAAACACACACACTGGTTTGTAAACTCTGGACATAGTTTAAGCAGCACCGCCCAACTGTCCTTGATCGTGGACACTGCTATTCGAATAGTTTCACACTCTGCAGAGGTTGCACACTGTACCCACAAGATCCGGGGAACTTCCGTGTCATCCACGACCCGCGATACCTCAAGTACCCGGGGTAAGCACCCGATCACTACCTTTCCCTAGACGACACTAACAAGGAGTCCACTCGTTGTTCCGTATCCTCACGATGTACATCATACGAGACTCACTCAAGATCGTAACATCCGAGAGGGGACACAACGGTGTATCCGGTGCCCTGTTAAAACAGTCATGGCCGCCCTACCTGGCACGACCCCGTCCCGAGAGAAAGCACCAACTCTCCCCCGTCACTAGTAATGCGGGCTCCAAGCTAGCATCGGCCTAGGTAATCAATAATGCCCTTTCCCATACAAGGGTAGAGTGGTTGCGCATGTAAGGTTGGGACAGTCGACAAATCTTAAATCTAATCCGTTTTTGAAAACAACACACACTTTCCTCGGTACACCACTTCGTCATCAAGTGGTTACCCATCTCATCATCTCCCTCGGGCATAAGTGGCACCCGACGGGGTTTTCGAAAAATACTTTGAAAATACTTTGCCTCCTTCATCCTACATATACCCGTCCCTTTTTGCATAGCATCTACTTTAGCATCCTATCTACTCCCACCGGCATAACCCTCATAAGAAGGTAGGGTCATACACAATGCAAGTATCAACGAGGAAGTAACGGTGGCAAACCATCCCATGTGGTCATCACAGTACCGTGTTTCCGATGCAAGCAATAAAGTGTGATATGGCATGCATAAAAAGGGTTTCATAGACATGGTCAAAGGGCTGCTTGCCTGTTTTAACAAAGTCTTCGAGGTCTTCTGGTCCTTCTCCAAGTACTCCGTCTACTTCGTCAACTAACGTCGGAAACAATCATAATAAGCAACACAACAAGGCAAAAATAAAAGTGCTCTAAAAATATGAGTTGGACTTTTCTAGGACTTCTCTGGTCATATGAGGAATGACCAAGGTGATTTCATTGGAAGTGGATCAATGGATATTTCTAAACATTTCAATATGACGGAATCACTGGATTTGATGGATCCACAAGTTGTACACAGAATGCCATTTTATAAAAATTAGTAAAAGTGCCCATTAATTCAGGCATGATTTTAGAAACATTTAGAAATTGGTTTCACTGGATTTGGAGTTGAAATGAATACAATATGAATTTTTGAAGTGGACTTATGTGGATAAATGACCTTTTAAAAAGGTTCAGTGAAAACCAGGGACAACAAAAATGTCCACTGTGGCCTATTAAATAGGGCTTGATTTATGGAGTCACTGGAAATTTGAATCATCAAATTTGGAGTTCGTTTGATTTATTTATGGATTTTTGAAGTTGACTGGAAAAAGAATAAGGAAAAAGGCTATACCACTTATTCTGCGCGCTGGGCGAGAGATAGCTGACGGGCCGGCCCAGTGGCTCAGCTGCGCGCGGGAAGGCCCACGTCGAAGGCGTACTCGGGGGAAATACGCCTTCCCCGAGCGAAGGCGTCAATGAGCAGAGCCCGTGTCCACTTAACTCATGGGCCCGCCCCACTGTGCCGCTGACGCGCGGGGCCCACCTGTCGGGTTCATCCCCAGCCTCCCGCTCGAACAGAGCAGAGGCAAGGGGCGGCGTCAGCGACAATTTGCCGGCGCCACAGGGAATCTCCAGCGATGCTCTGCCCACCGACGGACTCAGCGCGACGAGGCGCACCTGTCCATGTGCTGCACGCACGCGCCGATGCTCGGAGTTGAGCAGGGCTTCAGGTCCAGCGGATGGCGGCAGCGGGCTTGGTGGTGGCGCCCGCTTTGGCTGCGGAGGAGGGGTCCTACGGTGCTGGGGAGGTTAGTGGAGGCTTGGGGGTGCCACGGGCCGGTTCAGAGGAGGAAGGGAGGCCGGGGCGGCTCGAATTTTGAGCGGGGGTCCGAGGCGGCAATGGCGGCAGAGGAGGAGGGAAAAGGCACGGGAGGAGGAGTGGGTTGGTCCGGGGGTGCAAGGGAGGGAGAGAGAGCCAAAGGAGTGGAGAAGAGGCTCGGGGGTGACCTTAAATATAAGGGGGCGAGGTGCACCGAGGGGCCATGCGTCGGCGAGCTCGTTGCCGTCGCCACGGGTCACGGGAGCTCGTCGTGGTGTGTCTGGGGCGTTCCTGGATTCGGTCCAGAGCTAGGGAAGAGAATAGAGAGAGTAGGGGGGCCAGGGGCACCACGCGTGTGAGGTCGCCCATTGGAGCGCTTGGGCGGCCGGTGCGCGTGCGAGAGGAGGCAGGAGGAGGGAGAAGGAGGAGGGGTACCAGGCCGTGGCGTGTTGAGGATGCCGAGGAGCATTGGCTGGCGCGCAGGGGAGGCTCGAGGTGGCCGGAGGCGCTTGGCAGGGGGCGGCTACAGTGCGGGAGCGCACTGTAGCATGCTCCAGAGCGTGCCTTTGGCTGCCATGGCATTGTTTAAGGGGCAGGGGCGTGCCCACTCATGTCTGGTAGCGCTAGGGAGAAGTAAACAAGTGGGGAGGGGCATTGGATGCCCTGGAGATCCACTGGAGTGGGGAGGGAGGTGAGAAAGGGGAAGAATGCTGCTGTCCAGGAGGGTAAATGAGGGTGCTTCACCCATCAATAATTGAGAAAAAGCCAGGGGAAAGCTACTGGAGATAGAAGATGTCTAGGAGGAGCTGTGGTAAAGAGTTGAGCTCAAGGAGAATAGTGTTAGTGGTCAAAATGGTGATTTTTGAAAAGTGTCAGAAGGTGTTTGATAATGGTTTGGGCCAGTAGATCATTTCCAACTACCATGAGACTCCACAGGGTGAAATGTCACATATAATTAGGGACTTCCACCAATTTGGAGCTTATTTGGGCAAAGTTGCCAATGCAACTTTTGTAAACCCTAGAAAATAGCAGAAATAAACTTGTGTAGATCTAGTTGAGCAAATCACTTCTCCTTGATGCACCATTTGGTGTAGTGGCCTCATTTGGTCATGTGCACATGCTCACAAAAGTTGGGGTCAAGGAGAGAAAGTTGGTAGTACAAAGTTGTTCAAATTTGGTTCTGGACAGGAGGGGTTTTGGGGCACTTTGATCAAGTTAACTTGTTCTCCAACTTGTGACACTTGGCCTAGATGTATAATTAGAACATTTGAGAATATTCACAAGGTTTGAGAACATTTGGGAATGTTTGGCAATGTAAAGTTGCTCAAACTTCAAAATGGACAGAAATGGTTTTGAGGGGATTTGATGATGTTATCTTGTTCTCCAAGACATGAGACTTGGCAAGATCACCAAATATGTGATATGTGACATGATAGAATTTTCTTGGAATTTTTTGAGAATATTTCCTTTGTAAAGATTTCAAAAGCTTGAAATATCCAGAAAGGGTTTTTGAGGGATTTGACCAATATTTTGAACATGACCATGTGTTGAAACTCTTATATATGGACAATATATGTCCACTGAGTTTTCCTGATTTTTGTCAAATATTTTTAAAACAATAAAATAATTTTTCCCTATTAAAGACCATTTCTGGCCTTAAGAAAAAGCTTTTAAATAAAATAGGAAAATAACTTTTAAAAATATATTTTTGTGGTTTCTGGGTATCCTATATCTAATAGGAGTCAAATATATTTTTGGAAAGATTTTTACTGCCCTTAATTAAGTACTTGCAGTGCAAACCTTAATTCAGGGGTTTTTAAAAACTAATTCTTGAAAATACTATTTGGCCATATTACTTTTGTAAGAAAAATTCTATACTGTATTATACACATGGCATGATCATTGGTCAGAAGTTTTGGATCAAGGAGAAGGAGTATAAGAGTTGGAGGATTTATTTTATTTTTAGAGCACTTGCAAACAGCACACAAAAACCAATCAAGGCAAGGTCCAAAACACTCAAAAGTTTTTGTCAAACCACATTTTATCATGATTTATCATCTTAAGTGTTGTGCCATGAAAATCAGGGTGTGACACGCACTAACAGAGATTGCTGGGTGTTCAAACAGGCCGGCAAGATAAATGCCGAGAACAAGGACAAGGGGCTGCACAGTGATGATGACGAGGAGCCCAGGCATCCAAACATTGGAGGACAGAAGAAATTTCCTCCCCAGGTAATAACGGTGAACATGATCTATGCCACTCACATCCCCAAACGGGAGCGAAAGCGTGCACTCAGGGACGTCTATGCGATGGAGCCCGTCGCCCCAAAATTCAACCCATGGTCATCCTGCCCGATCACCTTTGATCGTAAGGACCATACCACCAGCATCCGTCACGGTGGCTCAGCCGCATTGGTCCTTGACCCAATCATCGACGGATTCCACCGCACGCAAGTTCTCATGGACAGTGGCAACAGCCTGAACTTTCTTTATCAGGACATAGTGCGCAAAATGGGTATCAATCTGTCACGGATCAAACCCAGAAAAACTACCTTCAAAGGTGTAATTCCAGGGGTAGAGGCCCGCTACACGGGCTCAATAACACTAGGAGTGGTCTTCGGATCTCCGGATAACTTCCAAAGCGAGGAATTAATCTTTGATATCGTCCCTTTCCGTAGTGGCTACCATGCACTACTTGGACGAACCGCGTTCGCTTGATTCAATGCGGTACCACACTATGCATACCTCAAGCTCAAATGCCAGGACCTCGCGGGGTCATAACAGTCAATGGAAATACAGACCGCTCCCTCCGTACGGAAGAGCACACTACAGCCCTCGCGGCGGAAGTACAAAGCAGCCTCCTCCGACGAACAACCAATCCGGCAAACCCGAACACCATCAAGTGAGTCCGGAGCACCCCGCAACAGGACCGTCTGGCATGCGAGGAGATCAATTAGCAATCCGGCCTCCCCCCCTAGCCCCATTCAGGCGGCGTTCGTGCCACGCGTACATAAATACGCGCTCAAGATACCATGGGCATAGGTGGAGGTGAGACGACAATGCGGACGGAGTGCGGTTCAGTCGCCATGCGGCCCGCATACCATTTTTTCCTTTTTCTTTTTTCAGGGCCCCACTTTCGGGCAACCCCTTCAGAGAGATCGGATAACCGGAATCATTACAGAGGGGACACCAAGGAGGCAAAAGGCTTTGCACACAAGGGAATACTCAGGTGGTCTTCTTCAATGATCGTTATACCTGTTCTTACATACCCGCATGTAGCCTGCCCTTGGATAGGACATGTCAAATAGTCCTATTTCTTTCTGCTCAATGCATTAATTGTATACCTATGCCTTGCCGCATTTTCCAAATAAATTGGAAGTAGTAAGCGTCAGCTTTTTATTACTATCTTCATATTGTCCATTGAATATTTATTCAATATTGCATCCGTACATTTTGGTACGCTCAGTTTGCCAGGGGCTTCTTATGTAACCCCATAATATGGCAAGAAAAGTCCGAACACTTTCGACAGTGCGGCACCCCAAACTTATAGCATTATATGCATCAGCTCTGTATCATGTCTTGGGTCAATAGTTGGGTTAGTCTGGCTCGCTTGTTTTGGTTCCTTACGTTTCGTTATATCGGCTAAGGTAGCGCAGGGAGAACTACTACGATTGTGTTCCGGTTCTTCCGGACGAGCACCTCAGTAGAGAAAGCCGAAAACTGGCCGTCATGATGAGGCGAGAGCTGGTCGCTGTTCGCGAGGTACTAAATCCCTAAAGATTTTTTTCCGCTTAAGGCGAGGAATCGGCCTTGCCCGATTTAGGCGTGTATAACGCCCCAGTTCGGCCTTCCGAATACTAGGGGCTTCACCGAAATTTAAAATTATAGACTTCTATGGCCAAGTGAGAGTTATAAAGCCGAATAGTCTGATTGCCTCGTTCGTTGCGCTAAACACCTCCTTAAAGGACCAAGAATTTGGAAACAGAGTGTTTGGGTTTTCCACGAACACCCCAGTACTAGTTACAAGGGGGCGGAAGCCGACGACTGGCCTACTTTCAGATTTTGATAAACGGCCGCAGAGAAGGTAATATTTTAAATCAAACAAAGCGTTATATAGTGCAACCAAACTCGTCCTTATATTACACAGACGACATGAGTACATTTACTCGAAAATTATGTTCTTAGGACATTCATTTGCCACAAGCCGGGCGCCTTTCATAACGCCATCATAATATTTTTCGGGATAGCGATGCTCCTTGCCCTTCGGGGGTCCATTCTTCACGAGCTTCTCAGCATCCAGTTTGGCCCAATGCATCTTCGCGCGGGCAAGGGCCCGTCAGGCACCCTCAATACATACGGAGTGCTTGATAACTTCTAGCCGTGGACAGGCATCATCCGCTTCACCAGGCCAAAGTAGCTGCCGGGCAGGGGCTCGCCAGGCCACATCCGGACTATGAGGTCCTTCATGGCCTGTTCGGCCGCATTGTGGAGTTCGACCAGCTGCTTCAGTTGGTCACTTAGAGGCATCGGTTGTTCGGCCCCAGTATATTGGGACCAAAACAACTTCTCCGTGGAGCTCCCCTCTTCAGCGTGATAGAACTTCACGGCATCAGAAATGCTCCGTGGAAGATCTACAAATGCCCCTGGAGAGCTCCGGATTCGTGTAAGTAAAAGAAATGACTCCTCCACATGCTTGCTTTGCATAAAGAATGCCTTACCCTCTGCTATATTCTTGGACTCCTGGATTTCCTGGAGGGCCTTTTGGGCCTCGGCCTTGGCATCGGCCATGCGCTAGAGGGCCTTCGCAAGCTCAGAAGCTTGCGTCTTGTAGTCACTTTCCAGGGAGTCGAACTTCTTGCCGAGCTCCTGGAGCTCTTGCTGTACCTCTCCCACCCGAGAATCTTGCTTCTCAGGCTCGGTGCGCTCCGTATCCGTCTTGGCTTCGGCTGCAGACAGCACTTCCTTCAGGGCCGCCACTTCGGTCGCGGTCCCTATCAAAAGCCATGATGCTTTTTGTTAGCATCACCACTTTTTATCCTCTATACGATATATGGACAGGGTTTCACTTACTTTTGTTCTCCTCGAGATGCTTCTTCACGAGGCCGAGCTCTTCTTCGGCCTACCCCAGTTCACGCTTGAGTCCGGCAACCTCAGCCGTACGCGCAGCGGCGGTTAGCTGCAGTGCCTGTTTGTTCATACAGACAAGTACTATTAGCTTCATGTGGTTTTTTTAGTTGACCCTCCGTTTGGCTTTCCTTTTCGAACACCAACTAGAGTATTATGGGCTACTGTCTATTGGGTGATATTTCCTCACACTTTTTTTACTTACCTCAAAGCCTGTTAGCAGGATGGTGCAGGCTTCGGTCAATCCGCTTTTGGCAAGACGAACCTTCTCAACCACCGTACCCATAAGCGTATGGTGTTTATCGTCGATGGAAGCGCCACGAAGCACTTCCAACAAATTATCGGATGCCTCCGGCTGGGCGGAGGTCATCGGCACGGCCGGCTCGCCCTCCTTCGCGAGGGACTGCTTACTGGAGCCCGGAACCTTTATAGGCTCCCGCGCAGTAACCGGCTGGGAGCCAGACTTGCTGTGGCTCCCGTCAGCATAACCAATGGGGGTCTCACCCCCCATGTGTCCGGCGCCCGGGATTTTGCCTTGGGGCGTCTCTGGAACCATCGCCTCCTGCTTTGGTATCCTTCGGTACAACACCTCGGTGTCATCCGCAGGTCGCGGGGAGGTGGCCGTCGGGAGTGAATTCATCTCCGACTCGTCCAGAGACTCCCCCGAAGAGGACACCCCGAGAGTGGACCCGGCCAGACTGCATACACGTGTTCAACGTCATTACAAACCATGAAGTCAAAGTCGCATGAAAAATATTATGGAATGCGGATACTTACGACCTCGCCCAGGGCTTGTCCCTGGGCAGCCACTCCTCGTCGCTATAGGCAGCGGTTGACGAGTGTTCAGGAAGGGACGCTTTTCCCTTCTTCGGTGTCCCGACCTCCCCCGACGGGGCGGCCTTCCTTTTCTTCTCCTCCCTAGTGCGGGGAGGGGGCATTTCTTCATGTTTTCC
The DNA here is from genome assembly GCF_002162155.2 of Triticum dicoccoides. Taxonomy (NCBI): domain Eukaryota; kingdom Viridiplantae; phylum Streptophyta; class Magnoliopsida; order Poales; family Poaceae; genus Triticum; species Triticum dicoccoides. The sequence goes on along the minus strand of NC_041393.1, from coordinate 21,978,590 downwards.
CCTGTCTTCGAGGGGGGGGATCTTCCTCGTCATCTTCATATGACGATTCTATCACGGCCTTGCACCGGAGACCTTTTCTGGTCCCCACGGCCACCTTCTTGGACCCTTCCACCCCCTCAGTTGAGGCGGCCTTCCTCTTTCTCTCCTCCCCTTCGTGGGAGGAGTGCGCTTCATCATCTTCTGGCAAGGCGTCTAGTGCGGCCTCGTGCCGGAGACCCTTCCGGGCCCCCGTGACCTTCTTTTCGGCCTTTTTCTCCGGCACCTTGTAGGGTGCCGGAACCAACATCTCCGCCAGGAGTGCGTCTATTGGGTCCTCAGGCAATGGACCTGGGTAGTTGATCTGTTCCGCTGTCTCCACCCAATCCTGTTAAGTCAGCATGGTGACTTAAGAATCCTCCCGCGGAAGTACTAGAGAGGAGCATCTTGCAACAATCAAAGGACTTACCGGACTGGCGAGGCACTTTGCGCTAAGCTCGCGGTCCTCGGAAAGGGGAGGAGGAACTTCACCGGTCTTGAACATCACCTTCCAGATTTCTTTGTGTGCTGTGTCGAAGAGCTCTAGCAGCATCTGGTGTTCGGCTGGGTCGAACTCCCACATATCAAATACCCGTCTTTGACACGGGAGAATCCGGCGAATGAGCATGGCCTGGACCACGTTGACGAGCTTAATCTTCTTGTCCCTCATACTTCTGATGCAGGTCTCGAGTCCATTCAGCTGCATGGGTTCGCCCCAGGCTAGGCCCTTCTTCTCCCAAGAAGTGAGCCGCATGGGGATTCCGGATCTGAAGTTGGGGGCCGCCACCCAGTTGGTGTCGCGCGGCTCGGTGATGTAGAACCACCTTGATTGCCACCCCTTTAGGGTATCCACGAAGGAGCCGTCAAGCCATGTGACGTTGGGCATCTTGCCAACCATGGCGCCTCCGCACTCCGCCTGCTGGCCGCTCACGATCTTTGGCTTCACGCAGAAGATTTTCAACCACAGGCCAAAGTGAGGCTTGATGCGGAGGAAGGCCTCGCACACGACGGTGAACGCCGAGATGTTGAGGACGAAATTCGGGGCCAGATCGTGAAAATCTAGCCCGTAGTAGTACATGAGCCCGCGGACAGACGGGTGGAGTGGAAATCCTAGTCCGCGGATGAAATGAGGGAGAAATACTACTCTCTCCAGAGACTTCAGAGTGGGGGTAATCTGTCCCTCTATCGGAAGCCTGTGCTCGATGCTCTCGGCCAGGTATCCGGCCTCCCGAAGCTTGGTGATGTTCTCCTCTGTGATAGAGAAGGCCATCCACTTGCCTCCCGCTCTGGACATGCTGCAGTCCTTTAGAGAAGGTGAGAACTTGGGCGCTGGAGCTCGAGGGTGCGAGAACGGATGAGCAAAGGAGGAAGAAGGCGCGGGTGAAAATGGGAGATCTCTGCCCCTTTATAAAGGCAATAGAGAATGTGCGCCTCCCCACTTGCCTCTCAAAAACTCTTATTTTTCCAAGCGCCTCGATTAATGGCGCTGGTTGCGTTACCCATACCTGTATTGATGGAGATCCCGTGATAAGGGGACATGATCTCTGCTTTGACAAGACGTGCCAAAGAAATCGCCTCGCGAGGTGTGCAGAAGCAGGTTGTAGAAAACGGTTTGAATAATTACCGACCGTGGCGTGATGTCACACTACGAAGGGTTGTCAGCAGATCAGATTTGTGGATTATTATTCTCTCTACAGTGGTATATGGAATTTTTCTTGCAGTGCCAGACACGGTCCTTGTGTTCGGAGCTTATCTTGGAGTATTCGGAGATGGAACCCGCCTTGCAATGCCGAAGACAATCTATGCACCGGACTCATTGTCATTGAAGCGTGGTTCAGGGGCTACTGACGGAGTCCTGGATAAGGGGGTATCCGAACAGCCGGACTATATACTTTGGCCGGACTATTGGACTATGAAGATACAAGATAGAAGACTTCGTCCCGTGTCCGGATGGGACTCTCCTTGGCATGGAAGGCAAGCTTGGCGATTCGGATGTAGATCTCCTTCTCTGTAAACCGTCCCTGTGTAACCCTAGCCCCCTCCGGTGTCTATATAAACTGGAGGGTTTAGTCCGTAGGACACAACAACAATCATACCATAGGCTAGCTTCTAGGGTTTAGCCTCTCTGATGTCGTGGTAGATCAACTCTTGTAATACTCATATCATCAAGATCAATCAAGCAGGAAGTAGGGTATTACCTCCATCGAGAGGGCCCGAACCTAGGTAAACATCGTGTCCCCCGCCTCCTGTTACCATTAGTCTTAGACGCACAGTTCGGGACCCCCTACCCAAGATCCGCCGGTTTTGACACCGACAATGAGCATTTACTATGTCTGCACTATGTAAAAACTAGGCATACCTTCAAACCAGATCTCCAGGTACTCTTGGAGAGCCTGCTTTAGTGTACAGCCAAACTTTTATGCCACCTATGAGTTAGACAAGGCCCCACTACAACAGCCCTTAGTGTTTAAATCGTTGACAAGCTCTGTTAGAGTGTTAGGTCAAGAACAACAAGTAATCAAAGCAAACAGTCCTAGTATGGTTGGCTGATGCAAACAAGCAATTGAACAGATGTGTGAGCAAATCTTACATATCAAGAAAACAAGCAAAGAAGGAGGCTTCAAGACCATCACTTGACTGACCAGATTTAAGGGGCATTTAAACATCATGTGAAACGTATGAACTAACATAAACATTGCATATTCCGGATTCTTCAATGGAATGCACATGTATTAGGTTATGCCATGTATGATGATGCCTAAATGTACACTATAGCAGGCAGGAGTGATTCATCATTGCACGCACAATTGAATTGCAGGTTAACGGTCAGTTCGATTCCGCCTTTTCAGGGATTATTGTCAAAATAAGCCATAAAGATGTAAATAAGTCATTTTTTAATTATGGGCTTGGGCTTAACTTATTTCGCTTTGGAGGGAGGTGTTTCGGGTAGAACCTAATTAAAAATTAAAGGGAAGGGGAATAGTGAAATGACTCTGTTGTCAGCCTATATTACACTCAAAATGCAACTACTCACGCCCGCGTCACACCTGACCCTCAAGTAAAAACAAACACGCAAGCGTTCATTGCCCTGTGTGCTTGCATCTCCTCTCCCCTTTCCCTCTACCTTGATCCCCTGCCTGCAGCACTATGGTTCCTCCAGCGATCCGTTGCCACTGGTCCCATATGGCCTGGTCCTCGACGATGCTCTGTCCAGCTAGGCTACATGGCCGGCGGTTAGGGGCAAATCTCCCAGGTTGCTCCTCCCTCTGGCGCCGCCCCTCATTCTCATGGTCTCCAACAGCTGCTTCATTGTGGTCCGTCCAACGCACTACTCCGGCGGACGCTGCACAACTACGGCTGATGCCACACTGCGGCAGAAGGAACCTTATTCCCCCTCCCCTCCTCCCAGGCCGTGGCCTTGGGGTTCTATTGAAGGATGAGCTCATCCAACAATGTGAGGATCTTCTCTGATTTTTTGCAAAATTTTCATTCTGGTCCACTATACGATGAATTGCTATGAGTTGCTTCTGCTGCTGCTATATGATGCATTGCTATGAGCTGCTCCTACTGCTTCTATATGATAAATTGCTATGAGCTGCTGCTGCTACATGATGAATTGCTATGAGCTGCTGCTGCTATATGATGAGTTGCTATAAGATGCTCCTGTTGCTGTTGTATGATGAATTGCTATGAGCTGCTCCTGCAGCTGCTATATGATGAATTGCTATGAGCTGCTCCTGCCGCTGCTATATGATGAATTGCTATGAGCTGCTCCTGTTGCTGCTATATAATGAATTGCTATGAGCTGCTGCTGGTATATGATGAATTGCACACTGCTGTTGTATGAGGAGTTGCTATGAGCTGCTGATGTTGCTGCTATATGATGCTTTCAGGTGGTGTTGCTATATGATAATAACCAACCACTTGGACCATCAAATTTCAATAAATAATTGTTCTTCATTTAAATGTGGGTCATGCGTTCTTCGTTTAAATTAGGCAATGGATCTCTATGGAAGACATTGACCAAAGTACATTATGCCAAGTAGATGGTATCTTTGCATTTTCATTTTGAACAAATAGTGATGGTCTATTTTCCTATCATATTAATTACTACACTAGGTTCAATTTGCGATGTTTGCAAGTCAAATTAATTTTCATATGGGCAGCAAAATGAAAAAAATATAATGCAATCTAAACTTTTCGCTGATCATACCAAAGATAAGCTGAAAAGGAAGGCAATGAAAAGAACTGGTTGGCTTATTACATGGAGCTTATATTCACAGGTGCTTATTTTCTTAGGATAAATCGTAATAACTATCCCTAAGAAACTTGGCCAATATAAGTGACATACAAATAACATGTCACGATGATTGCAATGGAGGAGTGACCTACCATAGCACACTGTATAGGCTCACCGCTGCCTCTCCTTTTTTTTGCGAGGTTCCATGAAATTGCCACATACATCTTGTACTTTTTCATTGTGTAACCCTATCTGCAAGTTGACACGGCTAATTTCAGACATCTCTACATGATAATACATTGTTTATCCCTTGCGCATATTTAAACCACCAATTAATGATTGTGTGTAGCATAAATTAGCCATGACTCTGTGTGCTGGACTAGCAGACACTCTAAGGGAGCCTAATGTAGTGCACTGGAATTCCTACATGCGACCTATGATTTTGTGTAATGTACTGCCTCTGTTCCTAAATATATGTCTCTGTAGAGATTCTAGTATGGACCACATACATATGTATATAGATGCATTTTCGAGGGTAGATTCACTCATTTTGCTCTGTATGTAGCCTATAGTGGAATCTCTAGAAAGACTTATATTTAGGAACGGAGGTACGAGGTAGTATCATGTATGACAACTACATATCTAATTTAGTAGCCAGTAGTAGAAATCATTGCCTGCATAAAGAGATTACTAGTCGAAAATCCTAGCAAAGCATGCTGGCAGGCACAGAACAATACAAGAGAGAGAGAGACGCACTTACAAGATCATAGCAATGCCTCAGTCCAGGATCTTGGTTGGCCAGTTGTTAGATCCAGAAGAAACATCGTCCTTGTAGATTTTGCCAGCTGCATAACAGGTAACATCGACTTGTTAGTATATTTGAAATACATCGGGCAGGTGATGCTGGACGAGTTTAAAGGTGACAAGTACCTAGGCCGTGGCAGGTGCTTGGCATCTTGCCAGACGGTGGGAATCAGGTTAGAAACGTCAAGGATGATGACGCTACACTGGTTGTCGGGGTCCGGTAAGGAGATCTAGAACCGTCGAGTAGGGTGTTTTTGGAGCGGCTCCGGTAGGGATGACTACGGTGTGGGCGGAGCAGGTCTATGGTCGTGGACGAGGGCGTCGGTGAAGCTGCTCCGGTGGTTGGGTTAAGGATGGTGTCGACGATGCAGATCTGCGGTCATGGACGAGGCGTCAGAAGCTGTTCAGGTAGGTTGGATGAGGGTGCGAGGAAGCAGATCTGAGGTCGTGGACTTGTGAGTTGGCAAAGCAGCCCCGGTAGGGTTGAGAATGGTATAGGAGAAGCTACTCCAGTAGGGTTGATGATGGTGTTGGCGAAGCGGCTCCGGTAGGGTTGAGGAAGGTGTCGGCGAAGAGGATCAGAGGCCGTCGACGGGGGCATCGGTGGGGCGGCTCCGGGGGTGTGTGGACGAAGCATCTCCGGTGGGGAGTACGAATGAGCCGCTGCAGATGCGCTGTGGTTGATGAGAGTACCGGTGAAGCAGATCTAGCGTCATGGACAAGGCCGGCACTGAATGGGCTGTGGTACAATGGTGGATGAGCAGTCTACTTGTTTCTAGGGGAGGTGGGAGGGGTAGATGCGGCCGCAGAAGTAAATCCGGCGAGGTGGACGCCGCTGGCAGTGAATGGGCTCTGGTACGCCGGTGGATGAGTAGTCTAGGGTTTCGAGAGGGGAGGGGTAGAAAGGCCGGTGAAGTATGGACGGCGTGATGTAAGACGCTCTGGTGTTGTGGAGTTAGTCGTTTTTGCGGGAGGGGAGAGGAAATGGGGGTGCCGTGTGGTGGGGGGAACCGGAAATTACCAAAGCAGCCCTGACCTATTATGTAGATGAGGGCAGTATTTTAACTGTTGGTCTCCGTGCACTAAGGACAAAAGGGGAATTTCGCATGCTAAAGACTAGGTGGCGGAAATTTTAGAAGGAGGCGGGAGATTTTGCCGGCCGCGGGATCGTTCGTATCCTGGTTCAACTAATTTTGGACCGTGCTAGTAGGAAGGTCATGCAAGACTGTGTACACGGGGCATGCGTCAGCAGTTAATAACTGGTGTGAAGTCCACCCCAGAAAAAAAGACAATAACTCGCGACGATGCAACGATAACTTGGACGTTCACACGGGCGCGGCCAATCGTACGGGTGTAGAGGCGCGTTCACAGAAAAAAGGATCAAACGCTCAGCCTATGTATTTCTCATGTAAATAGATAATTTAGTGTCATTGGTTATTTACTTTAAACATAATGCATTGATGTGTTAGTGTAGAGGCGCACAAAAAGAAATGGATATTGTAGTCCGCTACTTAAAAGTGTTACCTCATATGATTACATAGCCTACATTTCATAAATTGCGTACCTGTTGAATTCATATATGAATATTACATATATTACTTCATAATAGAACCTTAAATCATCCAAGACTAATGAATTTGAATGCAAGAGTAACAATGGTGCATGTACATGATAGCTACATTAGTTGTTTGAAGAAAGATCACTGTAACTTTGGCATGCAGAACTGAAAAGGTTTATTTAGATAGAAAAAATGTGATATGAGAGTGTCCAATCTTTATAGCGTTGAGCTGATATTGTACCTTTGGCCACGATACAAAGTAGATATTGATTTATGTTCAAGCGATGCACGTCCACGATCGCTAGATAGTGATACGTGAATGAATTGTGCAATCTCTCTCACGCGCATACATATCTCATTTCCCTGTGGGCATCGCAATCACACACACACACTTCATGTATTTCTCTCCCTCCGTCAAGGTTAGAATTCGTCTTTCTACCCTTCCTACAAGTCTCTCGCACAGAAACACACACGCTCTCTCTGTCGAACACGCCCACCCCTTTAATTCCGCCCACTCACAACCACTAATGTCTCAAAGTATAATTATGTCTCTCACACATATGCATAAGGTTAACTCGAGTTCCAGAACCATATGAATACATACAATGGGATACTAGTAGAGCACCTTTTGTTTTGAGATTTCGCTCTCTCCCTCTCACTCACTCACTCACACGCGCGCGCGCGCGCACGCGCGTGTGTGCGTGCTTACACATTGTTTCTCGCTTCATTTTTTCTGGCACTTGCATGCACACCGTTTGTATATCTTCATGATGCTTTAAGTATGCCTCGCACACATGCTATCTACCTATCCCTTAATGTAGCTAGATATGTGTCACAAACTCCTTCTGCCTACTAGGAAGATGCCCATGCGTTGCACAGAACATCAAGATGCATTTGTATGAGTTGTTTATCTTGTGAGAGAAAAGGATGAACGAGGGAATGCCTTATTTGCAAATGTGGAGAGGGGTGTGGGTATCTTTTTGCAAAATTGCCATAGTTTCCTTCCTTCCGTCGGATATAAATCGGATGGCCTATATTGCAGGATGGCATGAACACCATCATCACCAACTCTGTTTTTTTATACGAGTAGAGATATGTAAGTGTCACTGTCCCCACACACACACACACACCCACACACCCACACACACCCACACTTCCCGACACCGAAGGAGTAGGGTGACACCTCAATCTTAATACTAATCTATCGACTGGCTTCTCTCTCAAACACACACACACACACACACACAAACACACACACACACACTACCCGACACCGAAGGAGTAGGGTGGCACCTCGATCTTGATAATAATCTATCTACTCCTCTTTCAAACACACACACATACACACACTCGCTAGTTGTGCCTCTGTGCCTACCGCGCACACTCTCGATATGTCTTTCTCTCCCTCCTTTTTCAAACAAACACACATACACACACACTCGCTAGTTGTGCCTATGTGCCTATTGCGCACACTCTCGATACGTCTTTCTATCCCTTCCCCTCCCCCACCCCAACAATGACAGTTGAAGGGTGACAACTCGATCTGATCATAATCTGTCAATTGGTTTCTTTCTCAAACATTGTGTGTATGTGCCTCGCTCAGTAGCCCCCTCGATATGTAGACTTCTCGCGCGCGCACAGCTATTGTGATGATGACGCTGAACCCACTGTGCCTCGTTTTTACCGGCCTCATGTGATAGTTTTCACCCTGTTTTTTGTTAGTTAACAAGGCAACCTTTTTTTTGTTACTACTAGTGAATCTGAAATCATTCGGGGCAGACATAAAATATATCACTTCAATCCAATTATCGCAGTAACTATTTTAAAAGAAACTAGATAGATGTTCGTGCGCTGCACGGAACATCAAGATGCATTTGTATGAGTAGTTTATCTTGTGAGAGAAAAGGATGAACGAGGGAAGGCCTTATTTGCGAACGTGGAGAAGGGTGTGGGTATATTTTTGCAAAATTGCCATAATTTCCTTCCTATCCGTTAGATATAAATCCGACGGCCTATATTGCAGGATGGCACGCACACCATCATCACCAACTCTATTTTCTACTCCCTCTGTTCCTAAATATTTGTCTTTTTAGAGATTTCAACAAGTGACTACATACGGAGCAAAATGAGTGAATCTACACTCTAAAATATGTCTACATACACATCCATATGTGGTAGTCCATTTCAAATCTAAAAAAGACAAATATTTAGGAACGAATAGAGTATAAGAGTAGACATGGAGATATATCTCCAGCATGGTCTACAACAAAAATGTGCTGGACTGGTTAGCACCGGATGCTCGTAACGCGATGACCTGAGTTTGAATTCTGTTTTTAACTTTAGATTTTTATATTATATATTACTTATTTAATATATACTTCTTTCGCTACTATACTAACAGTGGAACCCACAGAGTACTTAGAATAGAAGATTAAGGATGGACTTGTTTCTTTTTAACTTTCCATACGAAGCTGTAGCCACCCTGCAAGTCACGTGTACACTGTACGTGCAATTAAATTTTTATAGAGGGACAAGCATACACGCAATTAACTCAAATGGATTGGATGTCACTCTATTATTTCCAGCATAAGAGCATCTCCAACAGCAACCGGCAAATTTCCTCCCGCTTCCTTCCGCAGAGGACGACATCAAACGCCAGCGGCATACATTTTCACAACTCTAACCAACCAGATGAAATTCGTGCAAACACGGACTGATTTCATATAAGCATGAAGGATTTCGTATAAAAAAGCCGGATCTTCATATAAACATGATGTATTTCATTACATTTACATGAACTAAGCGGTGCTAATCCGTCTCTCTTGGTATAATTAATACTCCCTCCGTCCGGAAATACTTGTCCTAGAAATGGATGTATCTAGACTTATTTTAGTTATAGATACATAAAATTTATCCATTTTTAGAACAAATATTTCCCGCCAGCTGGAGAGGGAGTACCTAATCTAAATGGCTGCTCACGGATCCCTTTGTCTTCCTCATGTCCGGCAGACACTTGCGGGGTCGACGAAGGTCCTCGGAAGAGACGAAGTAGCAAAGAAACCACCTGAATGCCAAATCGTCGCCTCGGCGGTGGCCTTCATGGGACCCAAGTGGCGGCGGCCTCCCGTGTTCTACTTCTCCTTGATGATGGCAGCCGACACGGAGAAGCTGGCCACCGACTCGTCACTCTCCATGCACCCTGCTTCTGTCTCTGCCTGCATGGCACTGCCGCAGACACGGGAGGCCCGGCCGCAGGCACGGAAGGCGTGCCCACAGACACAGGAGGCGCGGCCACCGCAGACACTGGTGGCGCGGTACGACGCGGCAGCGACGATGCCCGTACCGGCGTGCTCGCCGCCGTGCCGGAGTGGAGCAACTCGCCACTCCTGATCGAGCTGAACTGGAGCGGCGAGTTGCTGAACCACGCGCCTGCTTGGGGTGGCAACTGGCTCCGTCGGGCCAAGCATGGTTGATGAAGCACCGAGCAGCCTCACCCGTATCAGGAGGGCTCAGCGGGCCACCCAGCCGGGTAGTATGCCAGAGAACGGCACCTTAGAAGCCATCGGAAGAGTGGAGAAAATGGTGAAGGAGGAGATGGGAGAGTGGCGGAGGGGTGCGATTCTTGCCCGCTGTCTGCCAGCGTCTGGCCTCATTTAAATTGAGGGCGGACGGGAGGAGCTTGGCCGGTGTTGCGTTTAATTCCGGCCCGCTCATGAATGGACATGTGGCCGGATTAGGTCTCTCGGTTTGCATGCGGGTTTAACGGAGGGGTTTGATGGAGGCGAGGAGGCATGTTTAGCCGGGCGTGCAGCGAGCGGCGCAGTACTATTTGATTTGACAGCGGGCGGCACGGTTCCCGATACGACTTTAAGGCAGAAGAGGGAGGGGTAGCGGTTCTCGAAATGTTGAACGGCCAATGCATCCTCCTTCAGTTAATGCATGAGTGAAGTAATGGGAGGAGGACCGGGAAAAGAGGCTGCACAATGTGAATGCAACGCAGTTTGCCCTCATATAAAGGCGCCCCTCCATTCCAATGCATCTACCACATCGTACGCACCTAAGCATTTGCCTAAGAACCTACACTAAGTGCAAAAGTGCTCACTCCAGACCCATGGCGGCGATGCATGCGAGCGGCTAGCGGCTGTGCCAGATGGTCCACGATGCCGTCCTGCGGCATGGCACCGAGGATTGTCTCCAGACAGTGTTGGAAACCGGCTGGTGGATGGCCGCCATCGACACCAACTATGAATCTCAGTTGGACCAGATGATTGTTGCCACCACCAACAAGTTCACCGTCCTCAAGAAGCTCGCGGACGACATCGCCGTAATCCTCCAGCCCACGCACCCGGGCTCCTCATTGTCTGCCACCCTAATCGGCCTCCATGGCCGGAACCTCTTTCAAGCACTGGTGGCCCTACGACTGCCCACCAACGCCACGAAGAATGTCCACCTGGAGGTCGCGCTCGCTGCGAGGCGCCTCGCCCTGCAAGAATTCATCGACCTACACATCCACGTATATGAGCAAATCGTGTACATAGGTATCTACAAGGCAAGTGAGGACGCTACGACGTTGGCCTTCCTCAACTGGCTGGAAACCTTGGATGCCATTGCTGAGAAGCACCTTGACCTCGCCACAAAAGCCGCCGCTCCTTAACCGCCGATTGGTGGCCCGACGCACTAAGTTGAGGAGGAGGAGGTCGTACGTTGATGGATGCATCTTTATTCTTGCCTCCTGTAACCACCACTGCGATTGCATTATCATGGCCTTAATTCTTATTGTGCTATTGCATTCTCGTTCTAGTCAATACCGACATGTGCGATCCTTTTGCTTAATTATATGCATCACTGTAACTAGTACTCCATCCGTCAATTTATAAGTTGTGCTTACCTTTTCCATCAACTTCGTGCAACACGCGGGCATCTTGCTAGAAACACTAGAACATGTCGGACCGCATGTGACTAAACTGACAATGCGCCAACCTAGCTACTACGTACCCTGCTTATCTGGCGGAAATAGCCCCGCCCTAGCATCTCCAATGGTTATTTGTATCTATCGATCGTGCCAAGGAGCAGAACCAAATGTTACAACTTATACATGTTTCTCTACTCCTACTCCTATAAAAGACTCAGTTGGTGATGGTGGTATGTCTGCCATCCATTGTTTCTGACCATTAGATCTGCATCTAACGGCTGTGAGGTAAGTTGCGGCATTTTTGCAACAATAGCCCACTTCTTTGCTCCAATTTGCAGAAAACCCCTTATTATCTTGAAAGCAGCCACATCCCTCCCTCACCTCATCAAAACAGCCTGAGAAATATATTTTGAGTGAAAAGTAATATTAGGAGTATATCAAAACAAGAGTGATTTGTTTCAAGTTTGTGAACAAGTACTATTATTCTACTACTTTGGATCCGTCGCAACGCACGGGCACATTGCTAGTAAAAGGAAAAGGCTTGTCGCGTTCGCGTCGCACCCCCACATGCCCGGGAATCAGGAGTACTCCACAGCCCGTCCGGCACGACACATAGCTTAGGGAAGGCGTGTTGCCTAGCATTTTCACTTTCATGTGGGACCGCCGTTGAGCAAACCGACTATTGCCAAACCGCACCCTGCCCGCCGCCGGGTTGGATAACAGAAAAAAGGGGAAGATCTAGCTATAGCACAAAAGCCAGGAAATTTGGTGTCATATGGGGCTCATTGATAGAGTAGGAGCATTCTGTACTACTACTCCTACTAATACCAAGTTTGTACTATACAACTAGTACTACCACTATACAACTAGGTACGTGAAACAGGAAGATCTTGTTTTGGGTGATTTATCTTTTCTTCAGTCAACGTAGTATGAATAAATGATGTGGGGGGCACCCATGAAGCTTATGTGGCTTGGTTGCATGGCTACAAAAGGTTAGAGAAAAATAAATAGATAATGTGTTTAGAGTGCACTCCACTAAATAGATATACTCTGGATCCATTGCAATGCACGGGCCGGCACATCTATATCTATACCCCTATATAGTGTGTGAGTAACTTTGAAAGTTGGTCGTTGGATGAAGCCAATCCGACGGTACAAAGATGGCAAATTCGAGCACTACTGGTCGTTGGATATCATCTACATTCCACCAGATTCTACCACATGTAGAATCTAGAAGACTCCATGGTTCATGACTAACTTTGCCACAACTAAGCTTAGGAAAAGTGTGGCTGCCACAAAAAGTGTGTCTAACAAAAAATGGCCACCACAAGTGTGGCAAGATTTGGCAAGAAGTTGAGTCTATGACATGTGGACCATGTAGCTAGAAAAGTGTGGCAAGCCACAAGTGTGGCAATGAACCAAACACATGCCTAAGATATTGTGGCACACCTAAGCTTAGGCGTGGCAACCTTAGGTTGCAAACCAAACATCTATACCCCTATATAGTGTGTGAATAACTTTGGAAGTTGGTCATTGGATGAAGCCAATCCGGCGGTACAAAGATGGCAAATCCGAGCACTACTGGCCGTTGGATATCATCTACTGTTTGGTTCTACGCCTAGCATTGCCACACTTTGCCACACATTTTTTCCAAGCTTGCCTAAGGTTAGTTCATCAAAATGAAAGCCACAAGTTGGCAAGCCTAAGGGAATCTTGCCACACTTTTTGTGTGTATGCCATGTGGGACCCAAGTATGGCTTGCCAAAGGTGTGACTGGAACCAAACACTTGCCTAAGTTGGTCAAACTTGCCTAACCTTAGGTGTGGCAATCTTTGGCAAAGTTAGTCACAAACCAAATAGCCCCGTTCCACCATATTCTGCCACATGTAGAATCTAGAAGACTCCATGGTTGAACTTAAGCATAATGCACAAACCACCAGAATCTCATGCGTGCAATGCACGTGTACCTTACTAGTTGGTAGTAGTAAGAAACAAATTCCGGATTTGGCATGAGCTCATACTATGGGAGCACCAAAAGGCCTACCGCAGGAGTTACATTTCCCTCTCGGGGCCCATGGGACCGAGCTTCAGTGGCTTAGTGCACCGGCCTATGAGTCAATGACATGCGGACCTTAAATGCGGTTGGCCCACATGTCATTCTCATGGTGGTGGCATGGTTCGCGACTCACTCATTCAAGATGAACCGGTGGGTGGTGGCGTGGACATGGCGAGGGTGCCACAACTAGGCGTCGGGGCGTAGATGTCCACACCGGCGGGTACTACCTGTAGTACAAAAGTACTCCAGTTGAGGACTGATACCCGGGACGAAATGTGTCATAGCCGCTGGATGAAAATTTGATGGTGCGGGAGTACGGATCGGAGCACAGTAGCGGAGCAGGCAAACCGCGTCCAATCGAGTGTGGCTGTGGTAGAAAGTTGATGGTCGCCGCAGTTCAGCTGGCCCGCATGTCATGCACACAAAGGCAGAGGAGCGGTGGGGCCGAGAGGGATGAGGCGCACGTCGAGGGATGAGGATCCCCTGACATGAACAATCCTACCATTGGGTCACTGACATGTGGGTCCCCCCAAGCGTGGGTCCCACCTATCAGCGAAGGAAAGGCAGGGTAAGACAGTGATAGCCACGTTAGAGTGTCCATGTCCACGTCGGGGGACGTCGTGCCGTGGGTTGGAGTGGCATCGTGGGAATCGCGTGTGGGTGTGGCGGTGGTAGAAACAAGAAACGTGATGGTCGCCGTGGTTCAACTTCCATGGACAAGCTGTCATGTCTGCTGACACATGTATATCAAAACTAGAGTGTTTATATTTCAAGCCCGTGAACAAGTATTATTCTACTACTTTGGATCCATTGCAACGCATGGGCCAGCACATTGGTAGTAGTAGTCTCTATCTCTATCTCTAGAGGCCTTCCCTCATTCATCCTTTTCTCTCACAGGATAAACTACCCATACAAATACATCTTGATGTTCCATGGAATGCACGAGGATGTTTCCTTGGGGGTCTCTCCAGCGCGGCGTGGCTGTAGTTTCAAGTTGACGCCCCTTGAGATGCTGACGTTGAGGGGCACTCGGATTTCCTCCGATGAGTAGGTAAGATGAGTTTGATCACGTAGTAAATGCATTCTAAAGACTACTTCCATGTCCATTTCCTAATTCTCCCCCTGCCCACTGTTTCACAGGTTAAGCTCGGTGCTAGTGGATATTGGCTTGCATATGTACGGGAGGGTACCAACATCAATTTGCACAACATTTACAATGGTGACACCGTTCCCGTAGAACCTTTGTCCAACATTGGGATTAGCCATGCAACGTGCCACCGCATGAATTGGTACGATGGAACCACGATGAGATTGGAGAAGATAGCATGAACCTTGCTGCTACCTCTTGAGCATGTGTTGGTTTTCCCTTGAAGAGGAAAGGGTGATGCGGCAAAGTGGCGTAAGTATTTCCCTCAGTTTTTGAGAACCAAGGTATCAATCCAGTAGGAGGCTACACGCAAATCCCTCGTACCTGCACAAACAAATAAGAACCTTGGAACCAACGCGATAAAGGGGTTGTCAATCCCTTCATGGCCACTTGCAAAAGTGAGATCTAATAGAGATAATAAATATTTTTGGTATTTTTATGATATAGATTGGAAAGTAAAGATTGCAAAATAAAATAGATCGAAAACTTATATGATGGAAAATAGACCCGGGGGCCATAGGTGTAACGCCCCGGATTCGATGCGCTAGGTGTCTGCCAGTTATTCGCCGTCATTGCCATGTCGTTTGCTTGCGTGTTGCATTTTGCCATGTCATCATGTGCATCTCATTTTGCATATGTGTTCATCTCATGGATCCGAGCTTTTTCCCCGTTGTCCGTTTTGCAATCCGACACTCCTATGTCCTCCGGCGCCCCTTTTACCTCGTTTTGTGAGTGGCCGAAAAATGTTCTCGGAATGGGTCAAAACTTGGCATGCGGTCTTATTATAGTGTAGATAGAGCGCGTGTCAAGTTTCGTCGCATTCGGAGCTCGTTTGATAGCCCAACCGTTAAATATATAGCGGCACCGTTGCCGGTATTATCGTTAGACGTTTTCGGTCTCCGAAAACCTTTGCCGGGCTGCACTCATGTCTCTCTCTTCTCAGCCCGAGACCTCTCCTACGCAGCCCACTAACCCCTCCTAGGCCCTATCAACCCCCCCTCTCGATCGGATCCGTCGGATCGCGATCGTAGGGCTCCGAAACCCCCAAAAACCCTAGCTATGTGTTATAAATGGACACCCCTTGTCCATTTTGGGCAGCCTAACCCCCTCCACCTACCTCTAGCCTCCCCCTCCTCAGATTCCGCGTCGCCAGCCACCTCCCACATCTTCCTCGGATCACGCGCTGCCGCCTTCTCCTCAAAATCCGGCGTAGGCCACCTCGCCGCCGCCACTTGGCGCGTCCCGATTGGCCAGCCGCCGCCT
The DNA here is from genome assembly GCF_002162155.2 of Triticum dicoccoides. Taxonomy (NCBI): domain Eukaryota; kingdom Viridiplantae; phylum Streptophyta; class Magnoliopsida; order Poales; family Poaceae; genus Triticum; species Triticum dicoccoides. Next base: position 21,962,595 of record NC_041393.1, on the reverse strand, counting down.
GCGCTGCTCCCCGCCAACCACTTCTTGCCACGTCGCCCCACAGCTTGTCCCACCGTCGCGCACCCGCCAGGGCCCGCCGAAACCCAGATCGGGCCCTAGGAAGCCCATCGGAGCCCTGCCCGAGGCCCGCTCGCGCCGCCGCCCGTCTGCCGCGTGCCCCGAGCAGCCCGTGCTTGCCCGAGCGCCGACCGCTCCCCGGTGCTCCTCCCGCTTCGCCCCGCACCTCGCCAGACTGCTCCGCCGCCGCCGCCGTCCTCAAGTCACGCCGCCCCCGCGCCATCTCTCGTTTTCCCTTGCTCTCTCTCATCCCGAGCTCCCTCTCTCTCTATTGCTTCCCAGGGAGCTGCCCCTCCATGGCCATCAGGGATCTCCGCGCCCGGGCCGCCCCAAGCATCCTCGTCACCGGGAATGGAGTCCCCGCTCCCAGATTTGTGCCTTCCCGCCATCTTCCCTCATCCCCGGAGCCCGAGCACCGTCGTGCGGCTTGACCTTCTTCAACCTCTGGCCGGGATCCCTCCGTCCACGCCCGTGCCAGATCTACCTCGTCCCGCACCCAGGGAACCAAACGCGATCCAGAACCACCCCATCCAGTTTTTCCCGCGAGGTAGAATATGGATGTCCCTGATTCTGTCATATTTTGTGTACATGTTTGTGTGACCATATCTCCATGACTTTAGCTCTGTTTCATGCATATAATATATCAAAATGTTCATTGTGAGATGTTCTTCATTTCATTCCATTGCGTCATGATTGTTTGAGTCCATCTTGATGCCCTAATCATCGTTGCAAGAGTGATATATGATGTTAACTACTGTCTGCTAACAGAACTTGATGTTTTGTCATTTTTGTTGCATTTGATGTGTGCATCTTATGAGCTTGGTGTCTACATGTGTTTTGTACTACATCATGCCATCTTTACAGTGGTGCCATCCATGTATTTTTGTCAGTCTTGTAGTGAGTGCATCGAGCTCGTGAAGTAGGGTACTTGTTGTTTCTGTTTTGCTAGGCTGAATCTGCTATATTATGATGCTATGTAAACCTGCTGCTACAAGTCATTCTATGCACAATCTGGAGATGTTCACTAAGTATGTTTTGTTATACTTGTCATGCTATATCCAGCAATGCCCCTGGTTGCATTTATAGCCTGCTGTAGATTGTTGTAATCTTGCTCCAAAGTTGCTAAATAATGTTGTTGTCAGCCTGTTAACATTAAGTTCAGTTTTGCCATGTGTTTTGCTAAGTGATCCATGCACCCTATGAACTCTGAATAGTGGGTTCATTGCTATGTAAACTTTTGACCTCTTCAACCCCACTTTTACCAATTTTTGCATCAAGATCTAAAAACTCTGAATCATTGGGACACCTTTTAACTAAAGTTGACTCATCTCCAGTCCCATCATTATCAAGATTCATATTGCAAAACAAAGATTTAATAGGGGACACATCAATCACTTTAGATCTTCATCATTATTTCCTTCTAACCCTTCTGGTTTGGCGGCCATCTTATTAACTAAGGTGGCCTGCTTATCCGAAATTTGGGCTATCGAGTTTTCAAGACGAGCAAACTGAGATTTCAAACCATAAAATTCCTTAGACATATCATCAAGATCTTTATTCATGTATTCCATAAAGCTTTTTTGTTCTTTAAACTTGTTTCTAAAGAAATTATTGTGCTCAAATTGTAAAGTCATAAAGCTTCTAACTTTGTTTTTGATTTCTTCCAACCTTCTAAGGTGAGGATCAACGTTTTTAGGCAAAGCCATCAGGGAAAATGGGCACACAAGAAGCAAGCGAAAAAAAGGCGAACGGGAAAGAGAGGGCGAATAAAACGGCAAGGGTGAAGTGGGGGAGAGGAAAATGAGAGGCAAATGGAAAATAATGTAATGCGAGGGATAAGGGTTTGTGATGGGTGCTTGGTATGTCTTGACTTGTGCATAGACTCCCCGGCAATGGCGCCAGAAATCCTTCTTGCTACCTCTTGAGCATGCGTTGGTTTTCCCTTGAAGAGGAAAGGGTGATGCACAAAGTAGCATAAGTATTTCCCTCAGTTTTTGAGAATCAAGGTATCAATCCAGTAGGAGGCTACACGCAAATCCCTCGTACCTACACAAACAAATAAGAACCTTGCAACCAACGCGATAAGGGGGTTGTCAATCCCTTCACGGCCACTTGCAAAAGTGAGATCTAATAGAGATAATAAATATTTTTGGTATTTTTATGATATAGATTGGAAAGTAAAGATTGCAAAATAAAATAAATCGGAAACTTATATGATGGAAAATAGACCTGGGGGTTATAGGTTTCACTAGTGGCTTCTCTCAAGATAGCATAAGTATTACGATGGGTGAACAAATTACTGTCGAGCAATTGACAGAAAAGTGCACAGTTATGAGAATATCTAGGCATGATCATGTATATAGGCATCACGTCCGCGACAAGTAGATCGAAATGATTCTGCATCTACTACTATTACTCCACACATCAACCGCTATCTAGCTTGCATCTAGAGTATTAAGTTCATAAGAACAGAGTAACGCATTAGGCAAGACGACATGATGTAGAGGGATAAACTCAAGCAATATGACATAAACCCCATCTTTTTATCCTCAATGGCAACAATACAATACGTGCCTCGTTGCCCCTGCTATCACTGGGAAAGGACACCGCAAGATTGAACCCAAAGCTAAGCACTTCTCCCATTGCAAGAAAGATCAGTCTAGTAGGCCAAACCAAACTGATAATTCGAAGAGACTTGCAAAGATAACAAATCATACATAAAAGAATTCAGAGGAGATTCAAATATTGTTCATATATAATCTTGATCATAAACCCACAATTCATCGGATCTCGACAAACACACTCCAAAAAGAATTACATCGAATAGATTTCCAAGAAGATCGAGGAGAACTTTGTATTGAGAATCAAAGAGAGAGAAGAAACCATCTAGCTAATAACTATGGACCCTAAGGTCTATGGTAAACTACTCACACTTCATCGGAGAGGCTATGGTGTTGATGTAGAAGTCGTCCGTAATCGATTCCCCCTCCGACGGAGCGCCGGAAAAGGCCCCAAGATGGGATCTCACGGGTACAGAAGGTTGCGGCGGTGGAAATAGGGTTTCGTGGTGCTCCTGGATGTTTTCACGGTATATGAGTATATATAGGCAAAGGAAGTCGGTCAGGGGATCCACGAGGGGCCCACGAGCATGGGGCACGCCTCCCTGCCTCGTGGCCGCCTTGTTTCTTTCTTGACGTCCACTCCAAGTCTCCTGGATTGCGTTTGTTCCAAAAATAACTCTCCCGAAGGTTTCATTCCATTTGGACTCCGTTTGATATTCCTCTCTCCCAGTTTATTTGTTTTGAATCTTTTTGTTTTATAAGTTTCAAATTCAAATTTAGAGCTCCCCATCACATATTGAGATTACAATGTCCATTAAATCATTGCGTGCATGTATAGTAAAGAAACAAATATCAAGTTTGGCATGAGTTCGTGCAGCGGTAGCACCACAAGGCCTGGAGCAGGAGTTACATTTCCCTCTTAGAGCCCTCGGGACTGAGCTTCAGCGCCTTACTACACCTGCCTTTGAGTCAATAACATGTGGACCTAATAGGTGGCTGGTCCACATGTAATTCTCCAGAAGGCAGAGGGGCAGTGGGGCCGAGAGGGGTGAGCCGCTGGTCGGGGGACGTGTGGTGTCATGGGTTCGAGCGGCGTTGTGGGAATCGCGTGTGGTTGTGCTAGAAACTTGATGCTCGCCCCATTTTAGGTGGCCCACATGTCATGCACACAAAGGAAGAGGGGCGGTGCGGCCGAGAAGGGTGAGGCGCACGTGGGGGGACGTGGTGATGTGGGTTGGAGCGGCGTCGTGGGAATCGCGAGTGGCAGGGGATTAAACGTGATGGTCACCGTAGTTGAACTTCCATGGACAAGCTGTCATGTCTACGGACACATGCATTGCATACCGATCATTGGAAGGAGTAGTAGAGAAAGCTAGGCGGATAAATAGTTCCTTATAGTCAAGGGGACCCATGCTACTACTTGTTCCAAAGACATGCACACCATTGAAATAGTCCATCTATATCAATATACACCGAGAGGGAATAATGTTTTTTACAAGAGAGGAAATAGTTCATCCATCCATAATGCACTGCTGTTGGTGCAGCCTCTTCTTCTTCTTCTTCTTCTTCTTCTTCTTCTTCTTCTTCTTCTTCTTCTTCTTCTTCTTCTTCTTCTTCTTCTCATTTTCTGTGGGAGACGGCTTCGCAACAAGCTCTTTGGACCTTGGAGCTATCTCGAAACTCACACGGGCATCGAGGCAGCATATTTTATTCGCTCGTACGTCAAGGGATAATTCTCCTATCCAGACGACCTTAATGCCACCGTCTCGTCACCCTTCTGAAGATTTGTACCGAGCACAAAATTTGCTACATCGAATAGGGATGGCATCGTCTGTTTATCACAATCTTCTACAGGAGTTTTGATTGTGGTTTGTAGGTTAGTGATGCTTTTCAAATCAAGGTTGTATGGTGCCAGCTTCTGTTTGTCCCCTTCGATGGCTGCCCCACAGAAGTATATGTCCTCCCAAGAAAAGAAATTGTGAAGCTCACCTGGTATGGATGGCGCGTGTATGATTTGGTACACCAAAACATCATCTTTGAGGCACAGCTGAAGGACGGCGGCGCGTTGGATCTTCCCAGTGGCACGCTCCGTGTACTCTGCGTCGAGATCGATGACCTTCATCTCTACCTTTTTGTGGGAGTTTGATACATTGTTGATCCACTTCCGAACAACCCTTGGGTGGACGGTGACGGTGGCAACTATGCTCAACGAGCCTTCAACGAGGACATGTTGGGACGCTAAAAACCCGCATCTCAATCTCTTTCACCATTTGGAACCGCTGGAATGGAGGGCTATGGTTTGGAGAATTAGGATTAGATGTCTAGTCTAACTGGAGTAGATGATTATTTAAAGGGGCTTTGGAATTACTCCGGGAGTATGTGATGAGGTTAAAACAATGTGAATGCAGTGGGGTTTGGATGCAAATGAAGACGAAGGAGAGGTGAAGAAGCCGAGGAAAATCAGTTCCTGATAGAGAAGTAAATGGGAGAAGTGGCGTGCAGGCAGTTGATTAGACGGCTAGGTAGACGAAACGAAAAGGCTATGCGGGTAGACTGAGGAGTCATACCTATTCATGTACGTGCCCATCCTTCTAGCGCTACATGTGCCACTGGCTAGTTGAGGTCACTCTTTCGAATCACCGTGGCGAGACATTTTATGATTCCTTTTTATTTCTGCACCTTTCCTGATAGCTGGGACCTATGCAAACAGATAAAAAAATGTGTCATAGCTGGTTCGGATGGATATTGGCGCGTGCATGGGAGACACAACATTCTCTGGTTAAGGAATACACGGTTATACTCAAAAAAGAAAAGGCCCATCTTCACGCTTCCGCATGCACGAGAATTTGGTTCTGCTTGCAATATGGATGATACCTGAAGGATGAAGTGAACAGGCATGCTAGCACGGGAGACCTATTTCCGCTATACATTACTGGAGTACTCGTGTTCCTACTACTAGTAGTAGTAGTACAACTGTGGTACACTTGATGGTCAAAATACTATTCATTCGATCCTCACAGTGAAGTGACAACACCCTGCGCCTGACACTAGTCCAGGCGGCGTGTTCGTGTTACCAAAGTCAGCCTCACCCTATGCACTGTGCAATCTGTCACCGCTGCTGTATAGCACATTAGCATGCCTCGCCTCGTCTCCCTCTCCCCTCCCATAGCACCACTCCATCTCCATCTCTGTCTCCATCTCATTGTGCCCCCGTGTACCGTCGCCTCGCTTGCCTCCCCCGGTACCACTATTCCCTCGCTAGCCGCTCCAGCACCGACAGCCTTCTCCCCCGTAAATCAAGCCCCCCAAAACCCCCACCTTTCGAACTCCACCATAGCCGAACGCGAACCGCGCAACATCCATATGATCAAAGATTGGAGCAATCTCCCCAGTGACATCCTTGACCTCTGTTGTTCGTCTATGGATATGTTGAGCGCCCTGCGGCTGGCTGCATGCTTGAGGGACATGCACACGACCATCGTTGAAGCGAGGCCTAAGCTTTTCAAGACACCCTGCTTGCTGCTATCTGGTCTTGCGAGATTTTCTCACCATGATACGGAGGCGTACATGATGCCCCTCACCTTCAATCTGATCTCCATTAGCCGAAACTTCTTTGCAGGTATGTAGTGGGTCGCGTACACCATTTCCCTCGGCTTCGATCCGATCACCATCGCCGAAACTTCTTGGCAGGTATGTACTGGGTCGGCATGAACTCCCACTGGATGGCTGCCTTCAGAGAAACGATAAAAAGTTGGTGCTCGTGAACTTCCAAACCTCCCATGAGATTATTCTTCCTCCGTTGGATTATATAGAGTTTTACCATAGCGGTCCAAGTCATTTAGATAACCACGTTGATAACCCACAAGTGTAGGGGATCGCAACAGCTTTCAAGGGTAAAGTATTCAACCCAAATTTATTGATTCGACACAAGGGGAGCCAAAGAATATTCTTGAGTATTAGTAGTTGAGTTGTCAATTCAACCACACTGTCAAGACCCCGACTCGATGTCACATCGATCTAGCCGGTAACACCTCATATCACTTTGCGGCCTCACGCACGGTATCCTCACGGGTGTCGCCTTACCTTTGCCCGGGACCGTTTGCGCCTTTTGGCTCACGTATATGATAGTGTCGCTAGCATCCATATGATAAAGAGCCCGGGCTGACATGACTAGTCGTAAACCCAAAGTGGCACAGACTTACAGGGACAGGGATTCATGACCCAGCTTCGAACGTGTCGGTCATCAGCAAGTGGGTCTGGGCTGTAGCACTGGGCTAGCAGGACTCCGGTAAACCGGGCTGTAGCGGGCTAACAGGACTCCGGTACTCAAAGCGTGACATTTCCCCGAAGGGACAGACACAGGAACGAAGAAGGACACATGCCGGCCAGCCTAAGTGTTCTAGAGCAGTAGCAAGCTACCATGGCTCAGCGGTAACACTAGGAGACATTTCCCGGTAAGAGAGGCTACTAAAGATAAACAACTAGATAGTCAGATCCCACACATACCAAGCATTTCAATCATACACACAATATGCTCGATATGTGCAAATACAACGAAGCATCACAACATGACTCTATGACACAAGTACTTTATTTAAGGCTCAGAGAGCCATACATGACATACACAAAGGTACGGGTCTCACGACCCAACATACAAGTCATACAGTCATACAAACCAGCAGCGGAAGTAACTTGTCTGAGTACAGACAACTAGTAAAATAAAAGAGGCTTGGGAAGCCTAGCTATACTACAAGGTCCTTCACAAGCTCAGGGTCACCACCTGGGTCTTTCAGCCTACTCATTGATGTCAACGTCTACATAGAACCCATCAGAAGGGGTTGCAGCGTCTTCTGTAAAAATGTAAATTATAGCAACATGAGTACAAAGGTACTCAGCAAGACTTACATCAGATCCTACATACATGCTTAGTATCAAGAAGGGTTGGTGGAGTTATTGCAGCAAGCCAGCTTTGACTCTTGGCTAGACTATCCTACGAGACTCCAACTTGAAATGGTTTTGCGCACACGAGTCCACTACTCACCAATTCAATACACTACCGAGGATCCGCCTCCGTCTTCCTACGAAAGAGCCATCCTCGGCACTCACACTTATCTTGAGGCTTTTAACAGTTTCCATTTACTTGTCTATGAACTGTATAAGCAACCAAGTAGTCCTTTACCGCGGACGCGGCTATTCGAATAGATCATGTTAACCCTGCAGGGGTGTACTTCTTCATACACGCTCTCACCACTTACCGTCGTTTACACGACATGTACTCGGCAACCTTCAAGCGGAAGCCCAACGTGGGTGTCGGCCACGACCTACCTAATCACCTAAGCCTCCAGTCCAGGTTTATCGCCTATCCAGGTTCCATCCGCAAGGAGTCCGGCCGAGGTTTCCCATACGGCCCCGAACGATGTGAACAGGGTTCCCGAGATACCTAACGGGTATTCGGTACACCGCGCCACGTACCTACCGCATCACAGCCCACCCCTACGGTCAGCGCTGTCCACGGCCTCCAGTAGGCTACAAACACCAGAAACTACTTGCAACTCCTGGACGGAGAACTAGGGTGAATAAGAAGCCGAGAGGGTCCATTGGTTTCGGGCCCAATGCATGGTAGTAGCTGATTCTTAAATCACACATACAGATCTCAGTGCTTAAGGTCGGCTTCAATGAAACAACCCACCATGTACTCCTACATGGCCTCTCATCGATACCTTTACCAAATCGTGTTCACCACACCACTCTCATTACCGACATAAACATTTCACTCTAGCCCATCACCCAGATGAACCAGACCTGACACGACTCTAAGCATAGCAGGCATGGCAAGGTAGGAACAACACATACATATGGCTCAAACAACTCCTACACATGCTAGTGGGTTTCATCTAGTTACTGTGGCAATGACAGGTCATGCAGAGGAAATGGGTTTAACTACCGTAGCACACAGCAGTTTGAAACGCGTTGTCTTAATGCAGTAAAAGAGAGCAGGAGCGAGAACATGGGATTGTATCGATATGATCAAATGGTTGGTTGCTTGCCTGATGGTTCGATGCACTGATACGGTTCTTCGTTAGGGTAATCACGGTACTCTTCGGGGACAGAACCTGCCGCAGAGAGCACCGATTCACAAACATTACCAAACAGTATGCAACAATATGATGCATGCATGAGACGTGGCAAAATGAGTGTATTGGGCTAATGCAACTAAAACCAGAAGGGTTTGAACAAATTTGAATCAAGGATTCAAATTTCCAATTCAAATATGGCCTTTTAAAGTGCTTTTCCTTGTTCTGCTTAAAACATCAATTTAACTTGTTTGATCATGCATGAAAATAGTACATATGCATAGATTGGATTTTTCTGATCATTTTTCATATATAATTTGTCCAATTTGGAGTTACAGAATAAAAGTTATGAATTTTTGAAGTTTAAATAATATTCTGGAATTTCCTGATTTAAATTAAATCCAGAAAATCAATTACTGCGTCAGCCTGACGTCAGTGTGACGTCAGCAGGTCAACGGAACTGGTCCAGGTCAAACCTGACAGTGGGTCCCGCATGTCAGGGTGATTATTTTAATTAAAATTTAATTAAAACTAATCCTGTTTAATTAACAGGGCTGGGCCCCACCTGTCATTGACTCAGGGGAGTCAACCAGGGCCCACCCGTGGTCAAACCCGGGTCGGCTGCACCGGCGTTTAGCCGCCGGCGAGCCCGACGCGGCGGCGGGAGTGGTTTTGGCTATTCCGGCCACCAAATGGGCCGCGGAGATCACCGGAGTGGAGCTGAGGACAAACCGCAGCTCTTGGCGGAGTCCGTTGGGGTCGGGGTGGCCGGAGTTGGCGCCCGCGACGACCTTGGCGGCCACCGGGGTTCGGCCGAAGACGAACTTGACGCTAGAGGGTTCGGTGAGGCTCGTGGAGTAGCTAGCTAGGTGCTGCGGGACTTGGTGAGTAAGATGGACACCATCTTGTGGCGACGAGCTCCACGGCGGTGGGTGCGGTTGAGCTCCGGGAGGTTGCTACACGGCTCGGGAGCAAGAACGGAAGGGAGGGGAAGATGGCTAAGCTCACAGTGAGTGCGACGGAGTCCTTGGTGCGGCCGGAGATGGACCGGAGCGACGACGGCGTTGAAGGGGATCTCCGGCGACGGTGAGCTCGGGCGAGGTCGGTGCGGTGGTCTCGGGCGTTGCGAGCGCTCGGGGCTCGGCTGCTCGATGAAGTGGACAGCGGCGGAGCTCCTGGACACGGTGAGACGGCGTGGGGTGGTCGGAGGGCGTGGCTACGGCGAGGGGGTGGCGGCGATGGCGTCGGCCATGGCTGGGGCGTGCGAGGGGGAGGAGCTGGAGAGGAGAGGGGGTGTCTGGGGGGTTCGGGGGAGAGAGGGAGGCCGATCCACGACGTCACCTGGCGAGGGGAGCGGCGAGGCGGCGAGCAGGTGCGTGGCGCACGCCGCGGTCGCCGTCGGGCACCTGCCTGCCTGCCTGGCCGGCAAGCAGCTCGCTGGAGCGGTGCTGGGCTGGGCCGGCAGGTGGGCCGGGGGCAGGCGCCAGGTAAGCTTTCCCCCTTTTTTTCTGTTTCTGTTTTATTTAATATATCTGCAACTTTGTTGAATTTAATAAAATACCTAGGCAACTTCAAAAATCACCAAATCACTCCTGGTCCATAGTTGGATTATTTCCAACATGAAACATTTTAGTTTGGAGGTATTTGAGCATTTAAATATTTTATATAATTTTAAATGCCCAAATTCAAATATTTATGAATTAATTCAAAAACCCTAAGATGGCCTAGGAAAATGTGCACCACTTTTGGCAGAGGTTCTGAACCAAGACAAAAATGATGGGCATTTTAGAAGGGCATTTCAGGTTCATTGAAAATTATTTTAGTAAACCCTAGTTGGTTTCAGAGGGGACTGGGGGTTCTGTCATCCCCATTTCAAGTTTCTGATGAAAGAGTAAACATGATGCAACACTCTAATGCATGACTAGCTAGCGTGTGACAACTCACCCCCACTCAAAAGAATCTCGTCCCGAGATTTGGGTTCCTCCGGGAAGAAGGCGGGGTACTCGAGTCGAAGACGATCCTCCCTTTCCCAAGTTGCTTCATCCTCAGAATGGTGCGACCATTGAACCTTGAGAAACTTGATATTATGACGTCGAGTGGTACGTTCGGCCTGATCGAGGATACGAATGGGGTACTCTCGATATGTAAGATTATCTTGGAGATCAAGCGTTTCGTAGTCCACTCCACGGATAGGATCCGAGAAGCAACGCCTGAGTTGAGAAACGTGGAAGACATCGTGGACTCTGGAGAGATGCAGAGGTAGTTCCAGCTGGTAGGCAACTTCTCCTCGTTTGGCGAGAATGCGAAAAGGTCCAATGTAACGAGGAGCCAATTTGCCTTTGATACCGAAACGATGGGTTCCCTTCAGAGGGGTGACCCGAAGATAAGCCTTCTCGTCAACCTCGAAAGTCATAGCCTTATGTTTTCGGTCATATTGACTCTTTTGACGAGATTGAGCTCTTTTCAACTTTTCACGAACGATACGAACTTGTTCTTCTGCTTCCTGAATCATATCCGGGCCAAAGAATTGTCTTTCCCCGGTCTCTGACCAGTTAAGGGGTGTTCGACACCGTCGTCCATAGAGAACTTCAAAAGGGGCTTTACCCAAGCTAGATTGATAGCTGTTGTTATAAGCGAATTCGGCAAATGGAAGGCACTTCTCCCAATCCATTCCGAATGAGATAACAGAGGCTCGAAGCATGTCTTCTAGAATCTGGTTGACGCGTTCCACTTGACCGCTCGACTGAGGGTGGAAGGCGGTGCTAAAGGAGAGACGGGTTCCCATAGCATTTTGGAAACTTTCCCAAAATCGAGAGGTGAAAAGACTTCCTCGATCCGAGTTAATTTCCAAAGGAACACCATGGAGGGACACTATTCGGGAGATGTATAAGTCTGCCAGCTGACTAGCGGTTATACTCTCACGAACAGGTAAGAAATGAGCTACTTTGGAAAGACGATCGACCACGACGAAAATAGCATTATTCCCTCTCTTGGTCCTGGGAAAACCGGTAATGAAATCCATACCAATTTTATCCCATTTCCATTCAGGAATAGCTAAGGGTTGAAGGGTGCCAGCAGGCCGTTGATGCTCTGCTTTTACACGACGACAGACGTCGCAATTAGCAATATACTGAGCAATTTCTCTCTTCATCCTAGTCCACCAGAACCTCTGGCGTAGGTCCTGATACATCTTAGTGCTACCGGGATGAATGGTGAGAGGGGATTCATGAGCCTCCTTAAGGATCAACTGCCGTAGATGCTGGTTCTTGGGAACCACTAGACGGTTCTCAAAGTACACAACACCATGATCATTTGTGGAGAAACAACTAGCACCTCCGCTAGCAATGTTCTCCTTGATCTTAGCTATTCCCTTATCTCGCTTCTGGGCAGCAATGATTTGATCCGTAAGAGTAGGTTTCGCCACCAAGGTGGAAAGAAATCCTTGAGGAACAATGTGAAGGTTAAGCTTCCGAAATTCCTCATGGAGAAGCGGTTGACTTTGTTGTAACATCAGATTGTTACAATAAGATTTACGACTTAGCGCATCAGCCATGACGTTGGCTTTCCCTGGGGTGTAGGTTATTCCTAAGTCGAAGTCTGTGATCAATTCAACCCAACGTCTTTGCCTGAGGTTCAGATCCAGTTGGGTGAAGATGTACTTCAAACTTTGGTGATCAGTGAATATTTCGCAACGATTACCGAGGAGGTAATGTCGCCAGGTTTTAAGTGCATAGACTACAGCTGCAAGCTCTAGATCATGAGTAGGATAATTCTCCTCATGTGGGTGCAATTGCCGTGAAGCGTAGGCAATTACGTGTCGATCTTGCATGAGAATGCAACCTAGTCCTTGTCGCGAGGCGTCGCAGTAGATAACAAAATCCTTGGAGAAGTTCTCGACAAAGCGACGACAATAGCTCGCTAAGCCTAGAAAACTCCGAACTTGCTTGACCGATTCAGGTGGAGTCCAGTTAAGGACGGCTTGAACTCGCTCAGGGTTAACAGCAATACCTTTACCAGATATTACATGACCCAGATAGGTCACTTCTGGCAACCAGAATTCACATTTAGAAAATTTGGCATAAAGGCGATGCTCTCGAAGTTTCTTCAACACTAGCCTTAAATGTTCGGCATGTTCTTCCTCGTTCTTGGAGTAGATGAGTATATCATCGAGATAAACTACGACGAATTTATCCAAATACTCCATGAAGATTGAGTTCATTAACCGAGAAAAGGTGGCTGGAGCGTTGGTTAATCCGAAGGACATGACGGTGTACTCGTATTGGCCATAACGAGTAACAAAGGCCATTTTAGGAATGTCCCCGTTTCTGATTTTGATTTGATGGTAGCCCAACCTCAAATCCATCTTGGAGAAGACTGAGGATCCAGCGAGCTGATCATACAGGTCGTTGATCCTGGGAAGCGGATATTTGTTCTTGATTGTGACCAAATTGACAGGTCGGTAATCTACAACCATCCGGTCCGTACCATCCTTCTTCTTGACGAATAGGACGGGGCAAGCCCACGGAGACGAGCTAGGTCGGATGAAACCCTTTTTCAAGGACTCATCGAGTTGTTTCTTAAGCTCGGCTAGTTCTAGGGGTGCCATCTTATAAGGTCTTCTAGCAATCGGAACGGTTCCTGGAATGAGGTCTATTACGAACTCAACATCCCTGTCAGGTGGAACACCTGGCAATTCCTCTGGAAAGACATCCGGGAAGTCACGGACTACCGGAACGTCCTCAAGGTCTGGCAAAGGGCTGGCGTTAAGAGAATATAATTGTCGCTTGGCTATTCGGGTCAAGACATTGACTATCTTCCCCGAAGGATGGGTGAGCTGAACAGTCCTAGAGAAGCAATCAATTTTGGCTTGATGAGCTGACATCCAGTCCATACCCAAAATGATATTAATATCTGAAGATTTAAGGGCTATTAAAGAGGCAAGAAAAACAAGTCTGTCGACTTGGATTTCATTTCCATGGCTTACTCTAGAAGTTTTCCATTTGGATCCCGGAGTTTGAATTACCATAGAGGTTGGCATATCACCGAATGCGACGTTATGCAAGCGAGCATAGTTTTCAGATATAAAAGAATGAGAGGCTCCTGTATCGAAAAGAACAGATGCCGGGTGGCAATTAACAAGAAGCGTACCGAGAACGACGTTGGGATCCTCTTGAGCTTCTTCGGCAGAGATACAGTTGACATGGCCACGTGAAGCGGTGACCGGCTTGGCGTGGAATATTTTTCCTGTCGGCTTGCCACGGCCAACAGCTTTAGCAGACTGGTTGGGGTTGGTCTGGGGGCACTCACGCATATAGTGGCCAGATTCCCCACACTTGAAACAAGTCACGGAACTGGTACGTGGAGGAGCATTGTTAGTTGGACCCCCATAGGGCTTGGCTGGAGCAGACTGTTGAACGGGGCGAGGCGCCTGGAAGGATGGCCTCGGTGTAAACCTGGGTGGCAGGGCGGTGTTGGGTACCCACACGCGGCGCTTCTGAGGACCAGCACCGGATGAGGAACCCATATCACGGCCATGCTTGCGTGTTGCGTCATAGTCAGTCTGACCAGTTTCAGCACTGATGGCTTTGTTGACAAGTTTCTGAAAAGATGTGCACTCATGCAGACGGAGGTCGCGGCGAAGCTCAGGACTAAGGCCCTTACGGAACCTTTCTTGCTTCTTGGCGTCAGTAGAAACTTCCTCGGTTGCATATCGTGCGAGGTTACCAAACTCCCTGCTGTAAGCATCCACAGACAGTCGGCCTTGGGTGAAACTGCAAAATTCTTCACGTTTACGGTCCATGAGACCCTCCAGAATGTGATGTTCACGGAAAGCCTCACTGAACTCAGCCCAAGTAGTGACATGGCCCGCTGGGTGCATAGCTCCATAATTCTCCCACCATAGACTGGCGGGGCCTTCAAGATGATATGCAGCAAAGGTGACCTTGTCAGCCTCCGCCACCAGCGCGGAACGCAGTTTGTGAGAGATACTGCGAAGCCAGTCATCAGCGTCGAGAGGCTCGACGGAGTGGTGGAACGTGGGTGGATGTAATTTGATAAAATCACTGAGTGACACCACGTTAGTCCTCTGATGGTGTGCCGTGTTCTGTTCAATACGCTCTAACAAACGGTTGGTCTCCCGCTTGTTTCTCTCAGCTTCCATCATAACCTCGGCTAGTGAAGGAGGATGAGGCAGATTTACATCCCTGGCTTCACTGCCTTCGGCCTGCTCTTGAGAAGCAGGGTTAGCGCGCGTGTTGACCATCCTAGGTAAACAAGACAATGATTTAGTCAGGATGATAAAATTCCGACATAGGATAAAAATGCAAGGAATAACTCGAAATGCAAGATGATCATCCGTATGACATGGTAAAAACAGAACTGCTTCTTTTATTCCATCGTCATACACACCATACAGAGTTTAGTACAAGACCAAACAAAGTACTATTACGGTGAAAAGAGGATTACATCTCATCGGAGGCATTCCAAGCTCCTATACATTATTTTTCTACACCTCCGGAAGGAGTACAAACTAGGTCATATCCCACGAGTCACGCGGGACGATAGACGACACAGCTAGTGCGAACTAGTGATACTACCACTAACTCAGACCGATCCGTAGTAGTCCTCGTAAAAGTCACCTCCATAGCCTGGGAGCTCAACATGATCATCCGGAAACAGACGATCTCGCGGAGCTTGTGGACCATAGGGGCTAGGATGAGGCCTTGGACCAACAAACGGTGGCCTGTGGGGACCGCGAGGTGGGGTGATGCCTCCTACATCACGCCAAACCATCACGTCTGGCAGAGCGGATCTCACAGGATAGAGATCGCGCATGTCTGAATATCCAGCTTGCACCGCCGGTGCGAACCGAGTCAAAGTGGCCCAGTGGTCAGCACGGGTATTGAAGAGCTCTAACCTCAAGGCCCGATTTTCACGGTCCTTATCCTCGAGCATCTCGGCAGTGGTGCGAGTCCGTGAATCCTCCTGGGTGGGGTCAGCATAGATAGCCTGGAGATACCCTTGTGCTCCCGGAAGTGATCCTGGCATATACCGGAAATCAGAGTCCCGAAATATACCAGATCTGACTCGCATAATGGTCATCATAGAGTAGGCGGCGTCCTGCACAGCCATCTCAATGGTAACCCCGAGTCCATAAGAGCAGTGAAGAGGCTCGGTGGATCCAGGATAAGATGGAAATATCCTGACAGTGTAGAGATACTGGCTTTGATTAAAGTCTCGGAATTGCTCTTCGACCGTGTACTCAGGATACCAGCGGTATCCAGCCTCAGTCATTACCCTGACCAACTTGGCAGTATGGCCGGGTACATCTAGGCATCGAGTCAGGCGAACCACTTGATTGAGGTCGCGAGTGGCCATCTGAAAGCACAATCATAATGCAAGGGCATTAGAATTTCTAGCAAAATTTCGGCAGCATAACAGCTGTAAATGCTCAAGAAGGATTTTGAGACATTTGACAAAGGATTACACACACACTCATCATCATCATAACAAGGTTCTGAATCCATTCTAACAACATAATGTGGTAGTAGAACTGAACTAGGCTTGTATCCATCAAACTTATAAGGTACTACTGATTAGTAACACGTGATCCTGATAGAGAGAATAGGTCCTAATTCCTTAACCCCTGGTGGAAGAATGGACTGACTCAGATCAGAATGTCATAAGATAAAGGAGTAAAAAGAGCCTTACGTTCCATCCCACAAACAATTCCCCTACATATAACTAAAGAATTTCTAGACTCAACATCGACCAGTTTGGCTTGGAGAACCTACAGGCAGTCCGGCTCTGATGCCAACGCTGTCAAGACCCCGACTCGATATCACATCGATCTAGCCGGTAACACCTCATATCACTTTGCGGCCTCACGCACGGTATCCTCACGGGTGTCGCCTTACCTTTGCCCGGGACCGTTTGCGCCTTTTGGCTCACGTATATGATAGTGTCGCTAGCATCCATATGATAAAGAGCCCGGGCTGACATGACTAGTCGTAAACCCAAAGTGGCACAGACTTACAGGGACAGGCATTCATGACCCAGCTTCGAACGTGTCGGTCATCAGCAAGTGGGTCCGGGCTGTAGCACTGGGCTAGCAGGACTCCGGTAAACCGGGCTGTAGCGGGCTAACAGGACTCCGGTACTCAAAGCGTGACATTTCCCCGAAGGGACAGACACAGGAACGAAGAAGGACACATGCCGGCCAGCCTAAGTGTTCCAGAGCAGTAGCAAGCTACCATGGCTCAGCGGTAACACTAGGAGACATTTCCCGGTAAGAGAGGCTACTAAAGATAAACAACTAGATAGTCAGATCCCACACATACCAAGCATTTCAATCATACACACAATATGCTCGATATGTGCAAATACAACGAAGCATCACAACATGACTCTATGACACAAGTACTTTATTTAAGGCTCATAGAGCCATACATGACATAAACAAAGGTACGGGTCTCACGACCCAACATACAAGTCATACAGTCATACAAACCAGCAGCGGAAGTAACTTGTCTGAGTACAGACAACTAGTAAAATAAAAGAGGCTTGGGAAGCCTAGCTATACTACAAGGTCCTTCACAAGCTCAGGGTCACCACCTGGGTCTTTCAGCCTACTCGTTGATGTCAACGTCTACATAGAACCCATCAGAAGGGGTTGCAGCGTCTTCTGTAAAAATGTAAATTATAGCAACATGAGTACAAAGGTACTCAGCAAGACTTACATCAGATCCTACATACATGCTTAGTATCAAGAAGGGTTGGTGGAGTTATTGCAGCAAGCCAGCTTTGACTCTTGGCTAGACTATCCTACGAGACTCCAACTTGAAATGGTTTTGCGCACACGAGTCCACTACTCACCAATTCAATACACTACCGAGGATCCGCCTCCGTCTTCCTACGGAAGAGCCATCCTCGGCACTCACACTTATCTTGAGGCTTTTAACAGTTTCCATTTACTTGTCTATGAACTGTATAAGCAACCAATTAGTCCTTTACCGCGGACGCGGCTATTCGAATAGATCATGTTAACCCTGCAGGGGTGTACTTCTTCATACACGCTCTCACCACTTACCGTCGTTTACACGACATGTACTCGGCAACCTTCAAGCGGAAGCCCAACGTGGGTGTCGGCCACGACCTACCTAATCACCTAAGCCTCCAGTCCAGGTTTATCGCCTATCCAGGTTCCATCCGCAGGGAGTCCGGCCGAGGTTTCCCATACGGCCCCGAACGATGTGAACAGGGTTCCCGAGATACCTAACGGGTACTCGGTACACCGTGCCACGTACCTACCGCATCACAGCCCACCCCTACGGTCAGCGCTGTCCACGGCCTCCAGTAGGCTACAAACACCAGAAACTACTTGCAACTCCTGGACGGAGAACTAGGGTGAATAAGAAGCCGAGAGGGTCCATTGGTTTCGGGCCCAATGAATGGTAGTAGCTGATTCTTAAATCACACATACAGATCTCAGTGCTTAAGGTCGGCTTCAATGAAACAACCCACCATGTACTCCTACATGGCCTCTCATCGATACCTTTACCAAATCGTGTTCACCACACCACTCTCATTACCGACATAAACATTTCACTCTAGCCCATCACCCAGATGAAGCAGACCTGACACGACTCTAAGCATAGCAGGCATGGCAAGGTAGGAACAACACATACATATGGCTCAAACAACTCCTACACATGCTAGTGGGTTTCATCTAGTTACTGTGGCAATGACAGGTCATGCAGAGGAAATGGGTTTAACTACCGTAGCACACAGCAGTTTGAAACGCGTTGTCTTAATGCAGTAAAAGAGAGCAGGAGCGAGAACATGGGATTGTATCGATATGATCAAATGGTTGGTTGCTTGCCTGATGGTTCGATGCACTGATACGGTTCTTCGTTAGGGTAATCACGGTACTCTTCGGGAACAGAACCTGCCGCAGAGAGCACCGATTCACAAACATTACCAAACAGTATGCAACAATATGATGCATGCATGAGACATGGCAAAATGAGTGTATTGGGCTAATGCAACTAAAACCAGAAGGGTTTGAACAAATTTGAATCAAGGATTCAAATTTCAAATTCAAATATGGCCTTTTAAAGTGCTTTTCCTTGTTCTGCTTAAAACATCAATTTAACTTGTTTGATCATGCATGAAAATAGTACAGATGGATAGATTGGATTTTTCTGATCATTTTTCATATATAATTTGTCCAATTTGGAGTTACAGAATAAAAGTTATGAATTTTTGAAGTTTAAATAATATTCTGGAATTTCCTGATTTAAATTAAATCCAGAAAATCAACTACTGCGTCAGCCTGACGTCAGTGTGACGTCAGCAGGTCAACGGAACTGGTCCAGGTCAAACCTGACAGTGGGTCCCGCATGTCAGGGTGATTATTTTAATTAAAATTTAATTAAAACTAATCCTGTTTAATTAACAGGGCTGGGCCCCACCTGTCATTGACTCAGGGGAGTCAACCAGGGCCCACCCGTGGTCAAACCCGGGTCGGCTGCACCGGCGTTTAGCCGCCGGCGAGCCCGACGCGGCGGCGGGAGTGGTTTTGGCTATTCCGGCCACCAAATGGGCCGCGGAGATCACCGGAGTGGAGCTGAGGACAAACCGCAGCTCTTGGCGGAGTCCATTGGGGTCGGGGTGGCCGGAGTTGGCGCCGGCGACGACCTTGGCGGCCACCGGGGTTCGGCCGAAGACGAACTTGACGCTAGAGGGTTCGGTGAGGCTCGTGGAGTAGCTAGCTAGGTGCTGCGGGACTTGGTGAGTAAGATGGACACCATCTTGTGGCCGGAGGATGACCGGGAGCACGTCGGCGACGAGCTCCACGGCGGTGGGTGCGGTTGAGCTCCGGGAGGTTGCTACACGGCTCGGGAGCAAGAACGGAAGGGAGGGGAAGATGGCTAAGCTCATAGTGAGTGCGACGGAGTCCTTGGTGCGGCCGGAGATGGACCGGAGCGACGACGGCGTTGAAGGGGATCTCAGGCGACGGTGAGCTCGGGCGAGGTCGGTGCGGTGGTCTCGGGCGTTGCGAGCGCTCGGGGCTCGGCTGCTCGATGAAGTGGACAGCGGCGGAGCTCCTGGACACGGTGAGACGGCGTGGGGTGGTCGGAGGGCGTGGCTACGGCAAGGGGGTGGCGGCGATGGCGTCGGCCATGGCTGGGGCGTGCGAGGGGG
>NC_041393.1:21919904-21942144 GCF_002162155.2 Triticum dicoccoides | reverse complement strand
TTATTTAATATATCTGCAACTTTGTTGAATTTAATAAAATACCTAGGCAACTTCAAAAATCACCAAATCACTCCTGGTCCATAGTTGGATTATTTCCAACATGAAACATTTTAGTTTGGAGGTATTTGAGCATTTAAATATTTTATATAATTTTAAATGCCCAAATTCAAATATTTATGAATTAATTCAAAAACCCTAAGATGGCCTAGGAAAATGTGCACCACTTTTGGCAGAGGTTCTGAACCAAGACAAAAATGATGGGCATTTTAGAAGGGCATTTCAGGTTCATTGAAAATTATTTTAGTAAACCCTAGTTGGTTTCAGAGGGGACTGGGGGTTCTGTCATCCCCATTTCAAGTTTCTGATGAAAGAGTAAACATGATGCAACACTCTAATGCATGACTAGCTAGGGTGTGACACACACCTAGATAACTTAGTATCTGCAGCAAAGTATTTAGTAGCAAGGTACTATGATAATAAAGGTAATGGTGGCAAAAGTAAAGATAATAGTTTTGGGGTTTTTGTAATAGTTGTAACAGTAGCAACGGAAAAGTAAATAAGCGAAGAACAATATGTGAAAAGCTCGTAGGCAATGGATCAGTGATGGATAATTATGCCGGATGCGATTCCTCATGTAATAGCTATCACATAGGGTGACACAGAACTAGCTCCAGTTCATCAATGTAATGTAGGCATGTATTCCGTAAGTAGTCATACGCGCTTATGGAAAAGAACTTGCATGACATCTTTTGTCCTACCCTCCCGTGGCAGCGGGGTCCTAGTGGAAACTAAGGGATATTAAGGCCTCCTTTTAATAGAGAATCGGAACAAAGCATTAGCACATAGTGAATACATGAACTCCTCAAACTATGGTCATCACCGAAAAGTATCCCGATTATTGTCACTTCGGGGTTGTCGGATCATAACACATAATAGGTGACTATAGACTTGCAAGATAGGATCAAGAACACACATATATTCATGAAAACATAATAGGTTCAGATCTGAAATCATGGCACTCGGGCCCTAGTGACAAGCATTAAGCATAGCAAAGTCATAGCAACATCAATCTCAGAACATAGTGGATACTAGGGATCAAACCCTAACAAAACTAACCTGATTACATGGTAAATCTCATCCAACCCATCACCGTCCAGCAAGCCTACGATGGAATTACTAACGCACGGCGGTGAGCATCATGAAATTGGTGATGGAGGATGGTTGATGATGACGACGGCGACGAATCCCCCTCTCCGGAGCCCCGAACGAACTCCAGATCAGCCCTCCCGAGAGAGATTAGGGCTTGGCAGCGGCTCCGTGTCGTAAAACACGATGAAACTTTCTCTCTGATTTTTTTCTCCGCGAGACGGAATATATGGAGTTGAAGTTGAGGTCGGTGGAGGTCCAGGGGGGCCACGAGATAGGGGGCGCGCCCTATAGGGGGGCGCGCCCCCCTGCCTCGTGGACAGGGTGTGGGCCCCCTGGTGTATTTCTTTCGCCCAGAAATTCTTATTAATTCCAAAAAGTGCCTCCGTGGATTTTCAGGACATTCCGAGAACTTTTCTTTTCTACACATAAAACAACATCATGGCAGTTCTACTGAAAACAGCGTCAGTCCGGGTTAGTTTCATTCAAATCATGCAAGTTAGAGTCCAAAACAAGGGCAAAAGTGTTTGGAAAAGTAGATACGTTGGAGACGTATCAACTCCCCAAGCTTAAACCTTTGCTTGTCCTTAAGCAATTCAGTTGATAAACTGGAAGTGATAAAGAAAAACTTTTACAAACTCTGTTTGCTCTTGTTGTTGTAAACATGAAAAGCCGGCATTCAAGTTTCAGCAAATATTATGAACTAACCATACTCACAATAACACTTGGGTCTCACAATTACTCATATCAATAGCATAATCAGCTAGCGAGCCATAATAATAAAACTCGGATGACAACACTTTCTCAGAACAATCATAACATGATATACCAAAATGGTATCTCGCTAGCGCTTTATGAGACCGCAAAACATAAATGCGGAGCACCTTTAAAGATCAAGGACTGACTAAACATTGTAATTCATGGTAAAAGAGATCCAGTCAAGTTATACCCAATATAAACCAATAGTAATGAATGCAAATGATAGTGTGCTCTCCAGCTAGTGCTTTTTAATAAGAAGGGTGATGACTCAACATAAAAGTAAATAGATAGGCCCTTCGCAGAGGGAAGCAGGGATTTGTAGAGGTGCCGGAGCTCGATTTTAAAATAGAGATTGAATAACATTTTGAGCGGCACACTTTCGCTGTCAACACAACAACTATGAGATGGTTGTATCTTCCATACTACATGCATTATAGGCAGTTCCCAAACAGAATGGCAAAGGTTTATACTCCCCCAACCACCAACAAGCATCAATCCATGGCTTGCTCGAAACAACGAGTGCCTCCAACTAACAACAGCCCTGGGGGAGTTTTGTTTAATTATTTTGATTTTCTTTGATCTTTTTGGATCATGGGACTGGGCATCCTGGTTACCAGCCCTTTCTCGTGAATGAGGAGTGGAGTCCACTCCTCTTGAGAATAACCCACCTAGCATGGAAGATATAGGCTGCCCTAGTTGTAACATGAGCTGCTCGAGCATAAAAAACAGAATTTCATTTGAAGGTTTGGAGTTTGGCACATACAAATTTACTTGGAACGGCAGGTAAATACCGCATATAGGAAGGTATAGTGGACTCCTATGGAACAACTTTGGGGTTTAAGGATTTTGGATGCACAGGTAGTATTCCCGCTTAGTACAGGTGAAGGCTAGCAAAAGGCTGGGAAGCGACCAAGTGAGAGAGCGACAACAGTCATAAACATGCATTAAAATTAATTCACACCGAATACAAGCATGTGCAGGATATAATCCACCATGAACATAAATATCATGAAGGCTATGTTGATTTGTTTCAACTACATGCGTGAACATGTGCCAAGTCGAGTCACTCAATTCATTCAAAGGAGGATACCATCCCATCATACCACATCATAATCATTCTAATGGCATGTTGGCACGCAAGGTAAACCATTATAACTCAAAGCTAATCAAGCATGGCACAAGCAACTATAATCTCTAAATGTCATTGCAAACATGTTTACTTCATAATAAGTTTACTCGGAAACGATGAACTCATCGTATTTACAAAAACAAGAGAGGTCGAGTTCATACCAGCTTTTCTCATCCCAATAAGCCCATCATATATCGTCATTATTGCCTTTCACTTGCACGTTGAACGATGTGTACAATAATAAGAGTGCACGTGCATTGGACTAAGCTGGAGTCTGCAAGCATTCAACTCAAAAGAGAAGACAAGTAATATGGGCTCTAAGTTAAATAAACAATCATGCATATGAGAGCCACTAAACATTTTCACTATGGTCTTCTCGACCCCCAAAGGAAAGAAAAGAAAATAAAACTATTTACACGGGAAAGCTCCCAACAAGTAAGAAGAAGAACTAGAAATCTTTTTGGGTTTTCATTTTAATTTCTACTACAAGCATAGAAATTAAACTAACTAATTTTTTTGGTTTTTTCTCAAGGTTTATCAAACACACAAGAAGAAAACTAGAAAAAAGAAAATTAAACTAACATGGATAATACAATGAAAGAGTATGAGCACCGACGACTAGTGTGTGAACGTGAATGCAAATTCGGTGAGAAATATGTACTGCCCCAAGCTTAGGCTTTTAGCCTAAGTTGGTCTAATACCAAGGACCGCCTGACTGATATCCATAAGTGAAACCAGAGTCGTACTGAGATGCAGCGGCAACCGCCTCCTGAGCTGCAGCGTGTTGGTGAGCTGCCTCCGCTCTCCTCTCGTGTTCAGCTGCTTCCTCCCTGGTGACAACATATCTTCCTTTTGCCTGATAATCAAAAAGGTATTGAGCAGGAAGAGTAACATGGACGACGTTGCGTCTTTCATAGGTTAGTCGATATTGGAGGAATTGTTCATTCCTCCCAAGAAATTGATGACTGACCATAGCTTCATAATCCAAATAAACAGGAGGTATTATCATATCTCCCTCTCGTGGGGCTATACCAAGATAATTAGCCACACGGGTTGCATAAAGTCCTCCAAATAAATTTCCTTTTCTACTATTATTCTGCAACCTACGTGCAACTATTGCCCCCAAGTTATGACCTTTATAACCTAACACTGCACTCTTGAGGACACACAGATCAGGGACACACATGTGACATGCTTCATCCTTACCGTTAATACATCTACCAATGAAGAGAGCAAAATAATGTATAGCAGGAAAATGAATGCTCCCTATGGTAGCTTGTGCCATGTCCCTAGATTCCCCCACAGTAATACTAGCAAGAAAATCTCTAAATTCAGATTTGTGAGGATCATTAATATTACCCCACTGCGGGAGTTTGCAAGCAGTTGTGAAATCCTCTAAATTCATGGTATAAGATGTATCATAAATATCAAATATGACACAAGGAGAATTACGCACAGTTATATTTGAACCTCCGCACAAAAGAATCAGTCAATTGATAATACTACGGACACTTATCTTGTAAGAAGTCCTCCAGCTCGGCATTACGCACATGCGCATCAAATTCCTCCTTGAAGCCTGATTCGACCATAAAATCATCGGATGGCCACTCACAAGCTCGTACATCCGCGTCCCTTGGCAATTCAACATCTTGCTCACGTATAGCGATCATGGGCCCTTTCTTCACCGAGGAACCACCTTGGTACATTCTCCTAGACATAATTCTTTTTCTAAAAAAATTCTGAAATTTTAGTAACTTCAAAATAAAAGTGAATAAAACTAAACAAGATTGGTAGCAACTACTCCTACAAGTGCCTAGAGCCCATATCATGCATTAGAATTGCTTGGGACCTCATAAATTTAACATGCAAGCTCAAGAACATGGTCACCTATGTAGCAAAAATTTGCAATGAATAAAGCACTAGAACAGAAACTAATTGGACCAATGGAGGAGTCACATACCAAGCAATAATCTCCCAAAGCAGTTTTGTGAATGGAGCTTTGAGCAAGGAGATCGAGAATCTCAGCAAAATGAGCTAGAACTCGTGCTTGAGCTGGATGGGGATTTTTTTTTGGTAGAAGATGAAGTGTGTGGGTGCTGGCATAAGTGGAGGGGGGCCACCAAGGGCCCATGAGACAGGGGGGCGCGCCCAGGGAGAGGGGAGCGCCCTCCACTCTCGTGGCCTGGTGCTTGCCCCTCCTGCAGTGATTTCAGTGCCTAAAATCCTTAAATATTCCATAAAAAATCATACTAAATTTGCAGGGCATTTGGAGCACTTTTATTTTCGGGATATTTTTTAATGCACAGATAATTCAGAAAACAGACGGATAATACTACTTTTGCTTTATTTATTCTAAATAACAGAAAGTAAAAAGAGGGTACACAAGGTTGTGCCTTCTAGTTTCATCCATCTCATGATCATCAAAATGAATCCACTAACAAGGTTGATCAAGTCTTGTTAACAAACTCATTCCGAATAACATAGAACCGGAGAAATTTCGAATAACACTAAGTTACCTCAACGGGATATGAAAATCCCCAACAATAAGAATATCATACTTTTTCTTGACAGTAGGGAGAGGAAATTCAAAACCTCCAATAATGATAGTTGGAACTTTTCCAATAGAGTTGATGCTATGAACTTGAGATTGTTTCCTCGGAAAGTGTACCGTATGCTCATTACCATTAACATGAAAAGTGACATTGCCTCTGTTGCAATCAATAACATCCCCTGCAGTATTCAAAAAAGGTCTACCAAGGATAATAGACATACTATCGTCCTCGGGAATATCAACAATAACAAAGTCCATTAAGATAGTGACATTTGCAACCACAACAGGCACATCCTCACAAATACCGACAGGTCTAGCAGTTGATTTATTAGCCATTTGCAAAGATATTTCAGTAGGTGTCAACTTATTCAATTCAAGTCTATGATATAAAGAGAGAGGCATAACACTAACACCGGCTCCAAGATCACATAAAGCAGTTCTAACATAATTTCGTTTAATAGAGCATGGTATAGTTGGTACCCCTAGATCTCCAAGTTTTTTTGGTATTCCACCCTTAAAGGTGTAATTAGCAAGCATGGTGGAAATTTCAGCTTCCGGTATCTTTCTTTTGTTTGTAATGATATCCTTCATATACTTAGCATAAGGATTTACTTTGATCATATCAGTTAAGCGCATACGTGAGAAAATATGTCTAATCATTTCAGCAAAGCGCTCAAAATCCTCATCATCCTTTGTCTTGGATGGTTTAGGAGGAAAGGGCATGGGTTTCTGAACCCATGGTTCTCTTTCTCTACCGTGCTTCCTAGCAACAAAATCTCTCTTATCATAATGTTGATTCTTTGATTGTGAGTTATCAAGATCAACAACAGGTTCAACCTCTACTTCATTGTTTTTGCTAGGTTGAGCATCAACATGAACATTATCATTAACATTATCGCTAGGTTCATGTTCATCACCTGATTGTGTTTCAGCATTAGAGATAGAAATATCATTGGGATTCTCAGGTGTGTCTACAGTAGGTTCACTAGAGATAGGATGCAAAGTTCTATCGTTTTTCTTTTTCTTCTTTTTAGAAGAACTAGGTGCCTCTAAATTATTTCTCTGAGAATCTTGCTCGATTCTCTTAGGGTGGCCTTCAGGATACAAAGGTTCCTGAGTCATTCTACCAGTTCTAGTAGCCACTCTAACAGCAAAGTCATTTTTATTATTTAATTCATCAAGCAAATCATTTTGAGATTTAAGTACTTGCTCAGCTTGAGTAGCAACCATAGAAGCATATTTGCTAATGAGTTTAAGTTCACCTTTAACTCTAGGCATATTATCGCTCACGCGTCCTATCTCGAAAGCATTATTCTTTAACTCTCTACCAACATAAGCATTAAAACTTTCTTGTCTAGCCATAAAGTCATCAAATTCATCTAAGCAAGGGCTATGAAATTTAGTAGAGGGGATTTCAACTTTATCATATCTATAGAGAGAATTTACCTTTACTACATGCATCGGGTTATCAAGACAATGTGGTTCTTCAACAGGTGGTATATTAAGACCATGTATTTCTTCAATAGGTGGTAAATTCTTAACATCTTCAGCTTTAATACCTTTTTCTTTCATTGATTTCTTTGCCTCTTGCATATCTTCAGGACTGAGAAATAAAACACCTCTCTTCTTCGGAGTGGGTTTAGGAATAGGCTCAGGAGTTGGCTCAATTGGTTCAGGAATTGGCTCGGGAAGAGTCCAATTATTTTCATTAGTCAACATATTATTCAATAGCAATTTAGCTTCATCGATTGTTCTTTCCCTGAAAACACAACCAGCACAACTATCCAAGTAGTCCCTGGAAGCATCGGTTAGTCCATTATAAAAGATATCAAGTATTTCATTCTTCTTGAGAGGATGATCAAGCAAAGCATTAAGTAACCGGAGAAGCCTCCCCCAAGCTTGTGGGAGACTCTCTTCTTTGATTTGCACAAAATTATATATTTCCCGCAAGGCAGCTTGTTTCTTATGACCAGGGAAATATTTAGCAGAGAAGTAATAAATCATATCCTGGGGACTATGCACACAACTAGGAGCAAGAGAGTTATACCAAGTCTTAGCATCACCCTTTAACGAGAACGGAAATATCTTAAGGATATAAAAATAGCGAGATCTTTCATCATGAGTAAACAGGGTAGCTATATCATTCAAATTGGTAAGATGTGCCACAACAGTTCCAGATTCAAGGCCATAAAAAGGATCAGATTCAACTAGAGTAATTATCTCAGGATCAATAGAAAATTCATAATCCTTATCAGTAACACAGATAGGTGAAGTAGCAAAAGCAGGGTCAGGTTTCATTCTAGCATTAAGAGACTGTTGCTTCCATTTAGCTAATAATTTCTTAAGATCATATCTATCATTGCAAGCAAATATAGCTCTAGCAGCTTCTTCATTCATAACATAACCCTCAGGAACAACAGGCAATACATAATCATTGGGAGAATTTTCATCATCACTATCATCAATAATGGCATCTTCAATATTTTCATTCCCCCTAACTCTAGCAAGTTGTTCATCAAGAAATTCACCTAATGGCAAAGTAGTATCACGCACAGAAGTAGTTTCATCATAAGTATCATGCATAGTAGAAGTGGCATCATCAATAACATGCGACATATCAGAATTCATAGCGGTAGCAGGTTTAGGTGTCGCAAGATTACTAATAACGGAAGGAGAATCTAGTGTAGAGCTACTCCCTCCGTTCGGAATTACTTGTCGTAGAAATGGATGTATCTAGATGTATTTTAGTTCTAGATACATCCATTTTCAAGACAAGTAATTCCGAACGGAGGGAGTAGATGGCAGTTCCTTACCTCCCCTTGTAGTTGAGGGCAAAATCTTGGTTCTAGCGTCTTTCAAGTTCTTCATAGTGATCAACAGATATAAATCCCAAGTGACTCGGAGAATAGAGCTATGCTCCCCGGCAACGGCGCCAGAAATTAGTCTTGATAACCCACAAGTGTAGGGTATCGCAACAGCTTTCAAGGGTAAAGTATTCAACCCAAATTTATTGATTCGACACAAGGGGAGCCAAAGAATATTCTTGAGTATTAGCAGTTGAGTTGTCAATTCAACCACACCTAGATAACTTAATATCTGCAGCAAAGTATTTAGTAGCAAAGTAGTATGATAATAAAGGTAACGGTGGCAAAAGTAAAGATGATAGTTTTTGGGTTTTTGTAATAGTTGTAACAGTAGCAACGGAAAAGTAAATAAGCGAAGAACAATATGTGAAAAGCTCGTAGGCAATGGATCAGTGATGGATAATTATGCCGGATGTGATTCCTCATGTAATAGCTATAACATAGGGTGACACAAAACTAGCTCCAGTTCATCAATGTAATGTAGGCATGTATTCCGTGAATAGTCATAGGCGCTTATGGAAAAGAACTTGCATGACATCTTTTGTCCTACCCTCCCGTGGCAGCGGGGTCCTAGCAGAAACTAAGGGATATTAAGGCCTCCTTTTAATAGAGAACCGGAACAAAGCATTAGCACATAGTGAATACATGAACTCCTCAAACTAAGGTCATCACCGAGAAGTATCCCGATTATTGACACTTCGGGGTTGTCGGATCATAACACATAATAGGTGACTATAGACTTGCAAGATAGGATCAAGAACACACATATATTCATGAAAACATAATAGGTTTAGATCTGAAATCATGGCACTCGGGCCCTAGTGACAAGCATTAAGCATAGCAAAGTCATAGCAACATCAATCTCAGAACATAGTGGATACTAGGGATCAAACCCTAACAAAACTAACTTGATTACATGGTAAATCTCATCCAACCCATCACCTTCTAGCAAGCCTACGATGGAATTACTCACGCACGGCGGTGAGCGTCATGAAATTGGTGATGGAGGATGGTTGATGATGATGACGGCGACGAATCCCCCTCTCCGGAGCCCCGAACGGACTCCAGATCAGCCCTCCCGAGAGAGATTAGGGCTTGGTCGCGGCTCCGTGTCGTAAAACACAATGAAACTTTCTCTCTGATTTTTTTTCTCCGCGAGACGAAATATATGGAGTTGGAGTTGAGGTCGGTGGAGGTCCAGGGGGCCCACGAGATAGGGGTGCGCCCTATAGGGGAGGGGGCGCCCCCCTATCTCATGGACAGGGTGTGGGCCCCCTGGTGTATTTCTTTCGCCCAGAAATTCTTATTAATTCCAAAAAGTGCCTCCGTGGATTTTCAGGACATTCCGAGAACTTTTCTTTTCTACACATAAAACAACATCATGGCAATTCTGCTGAAAACAGCGTCAGTCCAGGTTAGTTTCATTCAAATCATGCAAGTTAGAGTCCAAAACAAGGGCAAAAGTGTTTGGAAACATAGATGCATTGGAGACGTATCACACGTTAGTTGGACGGACCTTGTTTTGCAGAAGATTGTAATCTGCCAAGTGCCCACACGACATGCGAATTACGCAAACTTCAAGCTAATTGCCTTGTTCGACCGCGGACTCGCCTATCTTTACGCCGGTGCCTTCTTTAGCTAGAGACAACTCAGCTCACAGTGGATCATCGTCAAAGCTGATACACACTTCTGTGATTCTATTGAACACAATGGCATCATCTACTCAATCAACAAAGCAGATGGCACCACGTATTGCAGGGACGGTGCATGTAAGTTGTTTCCGTCTCATGTTAATGATGATGCCATGACACTGTTTGAACTTTTTTTGATGATTGGCATATCCCTGTTTGAGCAGAATTTGAGTAGAACTATGGCAATGTATTAGAGACGCCGTAAATCAGCTATATTTGGAATGAGTTAATTCATGCGATTGTGACCATGTCATTACATCCAATTTGTACCCCTGAATAATCAAACGGTTAGGAATATATGGTTATTCTCCTTATTTTATAGTAATCTATATACTACTACTAAATATGAGTGTGTATCAATGGCCATGTTAGTTTCCTCATTTTCATGATGTAGAAACATGCACCACACTGTTGGTTTCATCTAACCATACATTAGGGAAGTAAATGTGCATATGGAGAACTCTATATTTGGAAGTAGTGAAATCTTGTAATGCTTACCATGTGTACATACCTATATTCGCCCTTTAGCAATCAATGGCTAGAATAATATCCTCACAAAAAATTTGCCCACAGAACACGAGTATATAACAATGCATGGTATGTTAGTTACCTTGAAGAATTTTTTTTGTGAGGATAGAACATGATTACATAACATGCATGACATGGTAGTTTCCTGTGAAGAATCGATTGCGAGATAACATGAGTATAACCATGCATGGCACTTCTATATTTTCAAACCCATTATACATTTCCCAGTATTTTCCTACCAGTTCCAATAGGGACATATCAATGTTGTTTCTTGCATTATCCTACTCATACTCTGAACAATGTTGATCTTACATTAACAATGCATGTCCTTTTTGATATGATGCAGTGTCCCTACAGTTACTGCCCTTTGTAATCACGCCACCTTTGCCAAAAACAGGGAAGCACAACTGGTTCCTCGCTCAATCAGATGACACCAAAAGACTGATGATCATTCAGACACAAGAGCCAGAAAAGTTATATTGCAAAAACCTTGGTTCATACCAGCTTGTTACATCTATGAGTATGAACCAAGACATGCAGTGGCTGTTACATCATGCAGTGGCTGTTACATCTATGAGCAGGATACCAGCTTGTTGGGGCCTTCAGGATTTTTGAGTTGGAGTCGGGTAAACAGCCTTGGTTCATACTGATGACCCACAAGTATAGGGGATCTATCGTAATCCTTTCGATAAGTAAGAGTGTCGAACCCAACGAGGAGCAGAAGGAAATGACAAGCGGTTTTCAGTAAGGTTTTCTCTGCAAGCACTGAAATTGTAGGTAACAGATAGTTTTGTGATAAGATAAATTGTAACGAGTAACAAGCAATGAAAGTAAATAAAGTGCAGCAAGGTGGCCCAATCCTTTTTGTAGCAAAGGACAAGCCTGGAAAATTTCTTATAATGAGAAAAGAGCTCCCGAGGACACATGGGAATTATCGTCAAGCTAGTTTTCATCATGCTCATATGATTCGCATTCGGTACTTTGATAATTTGATATGTGGGTGGACTGGTGCTTGGGTACTACCATTACTTGGACAAGCAACCCACTTATGATTAACTCCTATTGCAAGCATCCGCAACTACAAAAGAAGAAGTAAGGTAAACCTAACCACAGCATTAGACATATGGATTCAAATCAGCCCCTTACGAAGCAATGCATAAACTAGGGTTTAAGCTTCTGTCACTCTAGCAACCCATCATCTACTTATTACTTCCCAATGCCTTCCTCTAGGCCCAAATAATGGTGAAGTGTCATGTAGTCGACGTTCACATAACACCACTAGAGTAAAGCCAACATACATCTCATCAAAATATTGAACGAATACCAAATTCACATGACTACTAATAGCAAGACTTCACCCATGTCCTCAGGAACAAACTTGACTACTCACAAAGCATATTCATGTTCATAATCAGAGGAGTAATAATATGCATTAAGGATCTGAACATATGATCTTGCACCAAATAAACCAATTATCATCAACTACAAGGAGTAATCAACACTACTAGGAACCCACAGGTACCAATTTGTGGTTTTGGATACAAGATTGGATACAAGAGATGAACTAGGGTTTGAGAGGAGATGGTGTTGGTGAAGATGTTGATGGAGATTAACCCCCTCCCGATGAGAAGATTGTTGGTGATGACGATGGTGATGATTTGCCCCTCCCAAAGGGAAGTTTCCCCAGCAGAACAGCTCTGCCGGAGCCCTAGATTGGTTCCGACAAGGTTCTGCTTCATGACGGCGGAGTTTCGTCCCGTAAGCTTGCCTCTGTTTTTTTTTCAGGGTAAACTCCTTCATATAGCAGAAGATGGGCACCAGAGGGCCACCAGGGGGGCCAGGAGACAGGGGGCGCGCCTAGTAGGGGTGGGTGCACCCCCCACCCTCCTGGCCAGGGTGTGGGCCCCCTTTGGTGCTTTCTTCGCTCAATAATTCTTATTAATTCCAAAACTGACTTCTGTGGAGTTTCATGATTTTTGGAGCTGTGCAGAATAGGTTTCCAATATTTGCTCCTTTTCCAGCCAGAATTCCAGCTGCCGGCATTCCCCCTCTTCATGGTAAACCTTGTAAAATAAGAGAGAATAGCCATAAGTATTGAGACATAATGTGTAATAATAGCCCATAATGCAATAAATATCGATATAGAAGCATGATGCAAAATGGACGTATCACATACTCTCTGTTTCTCGGACTCAATTGTCCGATTAACCAGGAGATCGTCGTTGGCAAGGACCTTGATGGCAGAGAGGCTTAGTTTGCTATGGAAAACTATGTCTACACGGCGAGCCCTAGGGGTTCAGGAGCAAACTCCCCTGATTGTCAACGATACAGCCTGCAGCCAAAAGAAGGTGAGAATGACAAAGGCATCCGGATTAACTTAGATCCTTGGATGTCGCAATTACGACATGCAGTGATGTGGTTCAAGCCTTCAGGTTGATAGGTAATTGGGCTATTGCGTCGAAAGGGTGGAGTACTGGTGTCTCCGGATCACTGGTCGCTGAAGTGGGGCTGCAAATTATGATGGTGTTGGATCATCCCTCTTCGAATGACTTGTTGTCTTTGCTGCTTGTTCTGGATGGGTAGTTCTCTCTTTTGTTATGCATATATTCCTTGTCATTTGGTCATCCTCGTCTATGCCACTCTTACTATGTAATAGTTGCCTCTATTTAGAATGTCATTCTCATCTGGATCACGAGAGTCTGTGCGCTGCAGATGAGTGCATTTTGGTGGTGTAGCAAGACTTCTTATGAACTATCATGTCTTGTTGTTTATGTCAGTAGTAGTCACTAGTCAGTGTTTGAATGTTGTATATATCGTTGTTTCGAACTGTTTATTGTCTCGAACTACTGATGGGCTAAATGAGGGCATCACCATTCTCTAGTGTTCAGAGTATATCTCCTTTTTTCAAGTTATAATTTGAGCTCAGTGTTTTTTCGATGATGTACACTTGTTTGGGCCAGTGAGGTGTCGTTGAATATGGGCCAAGTAGTAACGCAATGCCAAACAGGTCAATTATGACTCTCAGGTCGGGCTTCCAAAAGGTCCTAAAAAAGGTCGGGCTCTCCAAAAAAGAAAGAATAAGGACTATTAGGCCGACATGTGGGCGCCACCGGTGTTTTCGTGCGCTTGCGCGCCGAGAGCATATTGGCGCGTGTTTGAAATTCATGCTACCTTTTCATCCCCAATCTCCCGCCCCTCCCCCACCTCTGGAATCTCGATTCCTACTCCAGTTCCCCCCAAATCCCCCTCCTGTACTCCCTGTACTCAAGTGCACTATCATGTCACCGGTCAATGCGGATCTCCGAGCCGGAGATCCTGAGGTCCATCCTGCCTTCGATCGTTGTGTGTTGTGGCTCAACAGTGGCATGGCGGCGCTTGACGACGAGTTTGCCGGCAAAGTGTTGATGGTAACCATCAACCGCGACCAGCCTCCCGTCTCGCCGGACAACCTTGTCAAAGCTCTTGGCATTGCGCATGGCATCCAAATAAGTGACTTGCTCATCGAAGTCTGTCTTCCACCGGTTGATTTCTTCGTCGGGTTCTAAACAACTTTCGACTGCAGTCATGTGTTCAAATCTTCCCGACGTTTGTTCTGCGATGGCGCGCTGGTGAGCTTTGATCGGTGGCACCCAGGGTGGGGCTCGGTGCCCTCTAAGCTTGAGTTTTTAACAAAGCTTACCTTCCATAGCATGCCTCGACGTGCTTGGAACATGGAGTTCATGAATGAGCTTATCAATGACCTTGGAGGTGAGATTGTAAGTATGTTTGTTCCTCCAGGCAGCTGGGCTCTGACGGTTATGGCATGGATGAAGAAGTCGTCCATCATACCGAAGGTGGTTTGTGTTGAGATACCGGTGCAGGAACTGGGGTTGTACTATTCGTCACCACCAAGGCCTCCATGGACCACGTTAGGGATGTACCTATATCGAGTGCTCGTGCATGTCGAAGAAGTGGTCAGTCCATCAATCGAAGTCCTCCCGACGCCGCTGGTGCCAGGGTCCGTCGACGATGTCCATTACAGGAGTCAACGTCAGACTTTCCCCGTGTTGCTCGAAATGATGGATGGCACAGGGCCTACTCCATCGCGCGACGGAGGCCACTACTTTTTTGGGAGAAGAGGCAGGGCTAGCTACCTGGATGTGCTCTAATTTGAGGTAACAACTTAATCTTGTCAGATACTACTTAAATCCGAGCTATGGGTGTGAAGCACTGATGTGCCAGTGCATTTGGTTGTGACATGTTCTAATTTTGTACTTGAACTTTTTTTATAAAGGGTTGTACGTCAACTTAATGTGCTAGCAGAACTTATTGTGTTGTTTGTCTGTTTTCTTTGCACAGCATTCAAGATATTTCCCCGTCATTGATAAAGATGGTGAACTATTATGTAGGAGTTCGTTTCAACATAGCCCTACCCGTAGCGATGCACTACTTCCATCCTGATTGTACTGCATGCGTGAAATTTTTGTATGCAAGTTCAGTGTGTTATGATGTTCTATATGATTGTGTCAACTATATAAGTTTTTACTGAGCATCAGCAATGCATATGGCTGAAAGATGTATTTACGAGCATCGACTGATGGGTCTCTCTCTCTCTCTCTCTCTCTCTCTCTCTCACACACACACACACACACGCACAAGTGGGACCCGTTGAATTATTTCTTTGCTCATGACAACTTTTAATTAGGTTGCACTGTACTCTAACTTTTTTCTTAAGTTATTAATTGAGCTCAGTGACTTCAAAAAGTTGTACAGAAGCCTTGTTTGGGCCTTTCCGGCGTCGCTGAATGTGGGTTGAGTAACCATGTTAGGTTGTACTGTACTACACATGCCTTTTTTTCAACATCAGCAATGCAACTGGGTCGATAGTTGTACACACAATATCCTGGTCAACTTGTTATTCTCCGCCCCGCTGGGCTGCAAACTTTCCTAGGAGGTATGCATTAGACTTAACAAGAAAATGGACTTTAAGAAATAATAAATGGGATGTAATTATAATAACTGGGCAGTAACTATAAAAAAATGCACCAAACGCGTAATTAGTTTAAAAAATATATTATTATTGGAATTTGAAAATTTTAATTTCATTACTTATTGTGCGCGTAATATTTTGTTGGATTTGTACGTAATACAACTTTATTTTGAAATTATATTTAATCTGACTAGAAATTTCAGATAAAAACATTTCGGATCCCACCAAAATGTGGGGAAAAAATGAATTCTGTTTTGAGCGGTTGGTTGAAATTATTAATCGTTGTCCTAGCTAGAAAATGGGTTGTACTTTTAACAAACTGTAAATGGGCTATAGTAAATTCCATTAGAATTCGAAAATGGGTTGTACATTCTGACAAATCGCAAAATGGGCTATATGTTCTCTGCCACACACTTGTGGGCCTTCTAAGTTGACGTGTCCCCTAAAAAAACTAAATTGACGCGTATGCAAGGCTTTGTCAAGTTATAGTCAACACACGGTTCTAGCAGCAGTGGCCCTTGGATGTCCATCCAACGGATGTCATGTTTCTTCTTCAATCTCGGATATTCTTGCTTCAGCCGCCCAAAGAATGATTCCTCCCCCTGACATCTGGGGCGCACCGTTTTAGAGGTTGACTTGTGGGCCTACTAAGTTGACGCGTACCAAGGGCTTTGTCAACTTAGTCAATATAAACGATTCTAGCTGCAGTGACCGTACGATGTCCATCCAACAGCCGTAGTGCTTCTTCAACCTCTGGTCTCTTGCTCCAGACACCCAAAGCAGCGCCGATCGTGTCGTGTGCTCCTGCCTCCCGTGGCCGGTTGTGATGCCGCGGAGGCCTCACCGCCCCCTACTACTCCCACCGCTAGCCAGGCCATCCCTCTACTCACCCACACCCCTCTGTTATTCTGCGGCGACGGCAGCCTCACACCGAAGCCGAACCAATGAACCCTCATGCTCCTCTTCGCGCGGGCTTCCACTATCGCATCTTCCTTGACTCCACGTCATCCCCTTCCTAGGCCTCTCCTCGTCCACCGCCCTGGTGCTCTCGGCGCGGCGTGGTCAATGTGGTCAAGGAACGACTTCCATCAGAAGAGTATTGTACATGGAGAGGCTGACAGTTGGGTCCACGGCAGCCGCAAGGAAGTGCCACCTTATTACGCGCAAAATAATTATTCCTCCACATGACAGCAGGGTCCCACCGTACGGGCCACCATATTTCATGAAAAAAAATGTTTCCCCCCTGACTGCTGGGACCCACCAGCTACATCTTTGCATGCAAGGAAGTGCCTCCATATTACGGGCAAAAAAAATGGTTCGCCCCTTGACCACTGGGACCCACCAGCTACATCTTCGCACACAAGGAAGTGCCTGACAGTCGGGACCCACCTGGTCGAAGCGTACGTAGCATTGTCATTCTGGTCGTGAACGTGTACGTACATGCTGGTCGATGTAGACACGTGCACATGTCGTAGTAGAGGCGCGCACGTAGCATGTACACGTACGTACAGCGGCCAGGGTGCAAGAAAGTAAATACGACCACGTACGTACATACGGGCAGGGTCTCGAACGCCTACTTGCGCATACGTACGGCCAGGGCTCATTTACATGGCTGGGTCGAAACGAAGAAACTGTGTCTTCGTCGTGTTCATGGGGAGCCAACCGGCTGGGTCAGAACAGGATGCGTCGTCGTGTTCATCAGGAGGGCTTGGACGGAACAGCCGATGGAAACGATGCCCGGCATACCGCAGAATGGAGGAAACGGCCTTGCAGGATCCTATTCATCGGGAGGGGTCTGGTGTACTGCAAAACGGTGGAAACGGACTTCTGTTGGACCTCCTACGGTCGAAACGAGGTCCTGTTGATCAGGAGGGGTGTGGCGTACCGCAAAACGCACTACTAGGAAAAGGGCTATAGATGAAATGGATACTAATGGCGCACCTGACATGTGGTGCGCCACTACTATATAGCAGTGGCGCACCATGTGCAGGTGTGCCATTAGTGTGGAAGACACTAATGGCGCACCAGGTACATGGTGACACTAATGGCGCACCCGCAGATGGTGCGCCACTAGTAACAATTTTTTTTATTTTTTTCCAAACATACTAATGGCGCATCCTGGCACAGTGCACCATTATAGTGCTAACTAGTAATGGCGCACCAGCCACACAGTGCGCCACTACTGTTGTTTTTTTATTCTTTTTTTTGCAAAACTACTAATGGCGCACCATGGCACAGTGCGCCATTACTAGTTTAAACTTGTAATGGCGCACTATGCCATGGTGCGCCATTTTTTTTATTTTTTTGCAAAACTACTAATGGCGCACCACCAGCAGGTGCGCCATTAGTAACCAGGGTTACTAATGGCGCATTTGCAGGTGGTGCGCCATTAGTAACTTGGGACCAAGAAGATATTTTGGACAGGCACACCTGACCACTCACTTTCCCCACTTCATTGTCTCCGCCTCCTCCTCCAAGCTTGTCTCGGCTGCCTCCTCCTCCTCACCTCATTTGCACCATAGATTCATCCAAATTAAGTGGTTAAATTACCTTTTGTTGATAGGTAAGTAAGGAGGGAAGTTGTCTTTATGTTGTTCTCCCTCCAACAACGTGCACATCCACTTTTTGTGGCCTAGCTAGATCTATGTATGTTTGTGGTGTTGCATATGTTTGTGGTGTTGCATATATGTTTGTGTTTGTAGGTACCGGTATTTGAAATGCGATAGTTGCCAATATTTTGCCGGAATGTTGATTCATTTCCGTTTCGGCGAGAATTTTGGCACTATGCATTCTTTTTGGTCCTATTTTTAGGGAAAGTCATGCCAAATTTTTTCTTGGTTCTAAAATATCGTTTTGCTCTACCCCGCAGGCGACCATGGTCCGCACGATGAACGAAGGCATCGTGAATAGGTTTTTGAGCTCCGCGAAGGCCGAGATGCTTCAAAAGGACGGGACGGAGATAAGATGTCCGTGTCGAATATGCAAGCTGAAGAGCCTTATTGCGGACCCGGATTCCGGGCAGGTGCGGGACCACCTGCTCTTGCGTGGTTTCATGGATGGCTATCAGTGGCAAGCTGATGAAGATGACTATGAAGTCGTCCATGGGGGGCGGGCAAGAAATGAGGAAGGGCAGCAAGACAACCACCGCGGCTCAGGCGGGCGAGAAGACAAAGAATCTCCAGGACATGATCACGACGGTGATGTTGTACACAATCATCATGTAGAAGATGCAGGACATGATGATGAGGAAGATGTCGGAGCAGACGAACGGCATGATCATGAAGATGAAGATGCCGGCGGAGCAGACGACGATGGACCATTGATGGGTTGGGTGCAGGACCCTCATATTCAAGAGCTGCTTCTCAAGCAGACGGATAACGCAAGAGCTGCCACCCGAGAGAAAGCCAAGCTGGATCAACTGGAGATAGACGCAGTTACTCCATTGTATGAAGGATGCAGGCCCGAGGATACCCGCCTGAAAGTAACGCTCATGGCTCTGGAGATGAAGGTAAAACACAAAATGACCGACGCATGCTTCGACGAGAACATGTCATTCTGGCACGAACGTCTTCCCAAGGGGAACAAGTGCCCGACCGGTTTCGAGGAGGCGAAGAAAATCGTGTGTCCTCTGAATTTACCACACGTGAAATACCATGTGTGCATGAACAATTGCATCATTTATCCGGACGAGCACGCGGAGTCTACCATATGTCCGGTGTGCGGCGTCACTCGATACAAGAAGAGGAAGAAATCTCCTCAAAAAGTGGTATGGTACTTTCTGATCACTCTTCATCTGCAGCGGTATTTCGTGGACCCTAAGGTAGCAAAGCTCCTGCGTTGGCACGCGGATAGGGAGGAGAAAAAGCGAGAAGATGACAGAAATGATCCGGAGATAAATAAAAAAGACAAGATGCTGAGTCACCCTAAGGATGGGAGCCAGTGGCAAGCGTTGAAATTCGAACACCCAGAATTTGGGAAGGATCCAAGGAACATCGTGCTGGTCGCGAGCACCGATGGAGTCAATCCGTTTGGCAGCTAGAGAAGCACACATAGCACCTGGTCTGTGTTTGTGTGGATGTACAACCTTCCCCCCTGGTTGTGCATGAAGAGGAAGTACATTCACATGAGTATGCTAATTGAAGGTCCGAAACAACCAGGGAACGACATCAATCTGTATCTAGGGCTGCTGAAAGAGGAGCTAGACACGTTGTGGAAAACGCCAGCCAATACGTGGGACGCTGCAGAGAAAGAATATTTCCCTATGAGAGCCGCACTGCTCACGACGGTGCACGACTATCTCGGTTACGGATATCTCGCAGGGCAGGTGGTCCACGGATTTTCTGGATGCGTCAGGTGCATGGATGACACAACGTATCACCAGCTAGATAGAGATCCCGGGTCTTCAAAAACCGTGTTCATGGGACATCGAAGGTGGCTTCGCGACGATGACCCGTGGAGGAAACGCAAGCATCAGTTCGATGGTGAAACCGAACCCCGAAGATGCCCGCGTACGAGGAGCGGCGAGGAAATAGACCAGCTGTTGAAAAATTCAAAAGATTGCCCACTGCCGGGAAAGAAGCAAAAGGCGCCAGAGCTGGGAAAGAAGCGAAAGGCGCCAGAGCCGCTACTGAAGGTATGGAAAACGAGGTCTGTTTTCTAGGACTTGCCGTACTGGAAGATCCACCGTGTGCCTCACAGCCTTGATGTCATGCATATCACAAAGAACGTGTGCGAGAGTCTGCTTGGTACCCTGCTCAACATGCCAGAGAGGACCAAAGATGGGACGAAAGCAAGGGCAGACTTGAAATCAATGGGCATCAGGGAGGAGCTTCACGCTAATGATGATGATGATGATGATGATGAGGCGAAGCAGGACACGGAAAGTCATCGCAAAGGCAAAAAGGCCAAGAAGACCAGAAATGACTACCCTCCCGCATGCTTCACTCTAAGTCAGGAGGAGATCGATCAGTTTTTCACCTACCTTGTAGGAGTAAAACTTCCTTATGGTTACGCGGGGAAGATAAGCAGATACCTAGACACAGCGAAGCAAAAGTTCAGCGGGATGAAGTCTCACGACTGTCACGTGCTGATGACGCAGATACTTCCAGTTGCAATCCGTGGGATCATGGATGCGCACGTCCGTGAAACGCTATTTGGCCTATGCAACTTTTTCGACGTCATCTCTCAGAAGTCGGTTGGCGTGAGGCAACTCAGAAGGCTACAGGAAGATATCGTGGTGATACTATGCGAGCTTGAGATGTACTTCCCGCCCGCATTCTTCGATGTTATGGTGCATCTGCTGGTCCATATCGTGGAGGACATCATCCAACTCGAGCCGATGTTCCTGCACAGCATGATGTCGTTCGAAAGGATGAATGGTGTCATCAAAGGATACGTTCGCAACATGTCACGCCCAAAGGGAAGCATAGCCAGGGGCTTTCTGACCGAAGAGTGCATCTTCTACTACACGAATTATCTAGGCATCGAGAACCCCGTTGGTCTACTCGTCAACAGGCACCTCGGCAGGCTCGCTGGATGGAGTCACCGTGAGGGTCGCCGTGAAATGCATGTCGACTTCGAGGGTCGACTCGCCGACTTTGAAAGAGCAAACCTAGTCGCGTTACAACACATAGACGTGGTCGATCCTTGGGTGGTAGAGCACAAAACCTTTATTGAGAAGACGTACAATGACCGAGGCCAACAGAGGACGGACGGAGATATAATCAAAGAGCGCAACTCATATTTCACGCCTTGGTTCAAGCAGAAGCTTCTGTCGTACCCTTTACATGAGGATTCTTCCGCGAAGAACAACTCATATTCGCCTTGTCACAGGGCGCCGAGCACAACCTGATGACGTATGAGGCGTACGATATCAACGGCTACACATTCTACACCGAGGGAAAGGACATGAAGAGTGATGGTTATCAGAACTCCGGGGTAATGATGGAATCCTACACCGGTAACGACAAGGACAGATACTACGGAAGTATCGAGGAGATCTGGGAGCTGAGCTACGCTGGAGAGAAGGTCCCGATGTTTCGTGTCAGATGGGCCAACAGCGTCATAAAAGAAGACCGGTATTTCACCACCATGGTTATACCCGAAGCCTAATCCAAGACTGCGGGCGCAAACGTCACCGCGAAAAATGAGCCATGGGTACTGGCTTCCCAAGTGGACCAATGCTTCTTCATTACCGACCCGCCAAAACCCAGTCGTGTTGTCGTGAGGAGAGGCAAAAGGAAGATCATCGGAATGGATGGAGTCGCCAATGAGCAAGACTTCGACAAGTACGGCGACCCGAAGATGGAACATGACGACGACGATGAAGTATCAGCATACACCACAAGAAGAAGAAGCAGCACCCTGCCTAAAGGACGTTCCTTCAAGAGAAGAACTCCATTTACGAAAAATAAGGGCAAGAAGATTGTGAACAGATAGCTAGCTAAGATCGATTGTATTTAAATTGTAGCCTTCATTTCTCGATTGTATTTCATGGGCACTTTAATTTTGAACTCATGAATATTTTTTAAATCTCATGGACACTCGATCTCCATCCCCCTCCATCTCGATCGCTGTCCCACCTCGCCAGATCCGGTCCCCCTC
>NC_041393.1:21907381-21918701 GCF_002162155.2 Triticum dicoccoides | reverse complement strand
CCCACCCCTCCTTGGACCAGCTCTCGTCCTGATCTGCATGTGTCGTGCGGTGGCCTCGCAGGTTCAGTGTGCCGGAGGCGGCGCCCTTCACCATGGTGCTCAAGTTCGCCGCCGAGGAGTTCAAGGTCAATCGTTCGCCTCCCACGTATGGTTGAGGTTCGAGTTCTTCTTCTCCATCCCAATGTCACCGTTGTGGTGCGTTGTACATGTTGTGCGCCGGTTTCCTCCTGTGTTTCCGCCTCCTTGTTCTTACTTCTCTCCGTCTTCTTGCTGCAGGGTCATACAGCCTGCTGTTTAACACTCAGTCTGCTGCTCGGGGAGGTAGGGTCTTTCTAATTCTTGCTCGTCACATGTTCGATAAAATGCCTGTTTGCTCACGCGTTCTTCCATGTTTCTT
This sequence comes from Triticum dicoccoides, assembly GCF_002162155.2. Taxonomy (NCBI): domain Eukaryota; kingdom Viridiplantae; phylum Streptophyta; class Magnoliopsida; order Poales; family Poaceae; genus Triticum; species Triticum dicoccoides. The sequence continues at coordinate 21,918,304 of NC_041393.1, read as the reverse complement.
TCTCTTGTTTCCTGACGTCCGCTTGGGGTAGATGAAGTAGCAGTAGGAGTAATCACTTGGCTAATCTTTCTTGGAGTAGATCAATGAACTTGCAGTAAATAATGAATTATTTGTAGAAATTCAGTGAAGTATTGTACTCCAGTGTGCAGAAACTCATTGAATTACTCCAGTTTGCAAAAATTCTATACTCCAGTATTTGTTAATTTTGAAGTACATCTGGCTAGCTTAAATGGAGTAGCTTAAAATTAACTAAACCCATGTGTGCTTGGAGTAATTAAAATTAACTTGTGCTTGTGCAGCAATGTCCTCTCTTCCTCTCTTCTTTTTAGTAAAGTGTAGGAGTAATTAAAATTAACTGAGACCATTTGTGTTAATTAAAATTAAATGGAATCTCTCTTTTCCTTTACTCTGAAGGCTTATGTTCATCTAACTGTCCCGCAGTGAGGTGTTGCAATCTGCACTAGAGCTTGTGCAGTTTACAGAGTTGACAGGGACAGGTGATTAGGCACAAGGAGATCAAGATCCAGAAGTTCAGAACACTAGCCAAGGCTTTTGAACACCAGGTACTATACACTTGCTGACTTACATAACCAAGCATTATATAAGGACCACAAACTTTGTCCCTGTTGAAACTGTTGATGCCCAAAATTTGAAAGAAATGCTTTTCGAGGAAATCAATTTATTGTTTGTATATAAACTCTGTGACATAATCAATTGTTGTTGGTCCCTTTGTATGTCAAAATTGTATGTCAAAACTCAAAACTGAAAAACTATCAAAACTAATCATGCTAAATTTTCCATCAGACTGTGTCTACATATTGCTGTCAAAATATCATAGTAATGACCATCTAGTTAGATGTGTGCACAGATTGCTGTTACATGTTCATTTTGGTCATTTAGTGAGATAATGGTCATTTTGGAGATGCCATATGAAGATTTTAGGGTCATTTTGGAATAATGGTCATTTACTAATGCGAAACATTGACTATTACTATGGCAAGTACTGTGTCAAGTACTCCATGTGTTTTTGTTGGCAGTTTATCATAAAATTGTGTTTATGGTCATTTAGTAATTCAGTCAAATATTGTCTCAAATCTGTGGAGTACTGGAACTGGGACTAGTAGTATTGTGTCATTCTCTTCTCTTCTCTGAAACTGTAGCATTTCAGTTTAACAATGGATCTTTGTGGAACTGTGTAGCATTTCAGTTTAACAGTGGATCTCAAAATTGGATGCTCCCGACATGCCAGCAGCGGAGTGGCTCCCGACCTAGGTGTTAGAGGTGCAGCATATGTGCAATTTTGGCCACTGACTATAACAAATTGTTTGAAATATAGACCACTATGTGGAGGAATAACTCTAGTGAGTGATTCTTGCTATGGGGAGGGACAGTGATAACATATTAAATAGATTGATTGTTCTTACATTTTAGTGATAACATATTAACATTCTTGCTATGGGGAGGGACAGTGATAACATTTTAGCTAGATAGAATATATGCACATTTGGTCTGCTTCTGCTAGTTTTGATGTTTCCCGTCTTCCGTTTACGACCAGAGATTTTGTCTGTAGAAAAGCATATTAGCAGTTGTTCATGTATTGTTTGGACTAAAGAATCCTCAACTCCTCCGGATATATCTTTCGATGCTAGATGGTTCATGCATATTTCTGTCTACTTCCTCTAGAATTAGATGGATGTATATGTCTGTCTACTTCTTCTAGAACTAGTGTATTACCAAGATTCCAACACTATTTATGCAGTATCCAGATTGAAAATACCAAGTAGCATTTTGCATTCTCTTCCAGATTCAATGTGACTAGAATTCACTTGTTCTTATATGGGTGAAACTTCACTTGTTTCTAGGCTAGTGTAGGGTGTTTGCTTTATTCTGTCATCATTTGTAACTATGTCACAAATAAATTGTTCCTTCTTTTGTATTTGACAAGTAATGACTGTTGATAAGCTGAGGCATGGATTAAGCTGTTTCTTTGCTCTGAATTACTTGTGATGCCTCTGAATTACTTGTGATCACATTGAGAAAGACTTGTAAAGATGATGATCATCTTTTACAGAAAACAATTTGTGATGATTTTGCTAGTTTTCTGGGTTTTGTCTCTGACCATCGTGTCGTGATGATTGTGCAGGTACCCCGAGAGGCCCTTGAGTTTGCTGGAATGTCGATTAACTTCCGTTCCGGCAAATTCGGGTACTCCATATGTCCTATTTTTAGCAAAGGTCATGCTGAAAATTTCCGTGAATTTTAGCATGACTTTGCTAAAAATCAGACATATGGGGTACTTGCGACTAATGCATGGGCCGAGGTAGCTTAGTACTTAATTAATTAGAATCAACTGCCCCGCCATTCTTGCTGCATTGAACCATAGGTGGCAATAGAGCCAAGTGATTAGGCCCAACTTAGAATTCTCCTTAGCATCAATAAACCCTAGATGATAAACCCAACATAGGTGGCAATAGAGCCAAGTGATTAGTGCCAAGTGATTAGGCCCAACCTAGGGTACCTTGGCATCGATAAACCCTAAATGATGAAAACTTAACTTAGCATTTAGGGTGCCTCGGCGTCGACAAACCCTAAATGATGAAACCTTGGCTTTTAGGGTGCCTCGGTGTCGATGAGAACCTAAATGATGTACGCATAGGCTTTTAGGGTGCCTCGGCGTTGACAAACCCTACATGATAAAAGCTTAGCTTTTAGGATGCCTCGGTGTCGACAAACCCTAAATGATGAGACCATGATCTTGTTCCTTGACAATAACTAACTTTTTGACCAAACTTTTTTCCTATTTAGAGCGAAACATGGCCAACAACGATGAGGCCGGCGGTTCGAGCGGCAAGCAATTCTGCGAGCTGTCCCATGAGTTGGAGGAAGAACCTCACTGCTATGAGGACATCGCGGAAGACATCGATCCTGACTACACAACCCCTAGTGGCATCGGGGATGACACCACTGATGGTGCCGCTGAGGATGCCACCACTGACGATGGCGGCGCATGCACAGATGGCAGCCAACCAAAGAGGCAACAGAAGGACCAGCGCCCGAGCGTGCTCGGCAGCGTCAAGGAGGAATTTACTGAAGTGAACCCCGACAGGCATCCGACGGTGCCCAAAGAAGTAGTCAAGGGGTACTCAGTTCAGCTCGGGTGCATTCTCTGGAGCACCGTCTCAATCAACACCGAGAACCTAAGGCATAAGGACCGAGGGAATTTGTGCAGCCTCCTCTTCACGAAGCTGCACGAATGATACAAGTTCCCCGCTGACTTTGCAAACACACGCCTCTCAGGGAACAAAGTGAACAGTGCCGCCCTCACGAGGATGAGCACGGCCATGTCTACTTGGAGAAGCACGGTGAAGGTAATGATTGAAAAAGGTGATAGTTATGAGAAGGTCAAGGCGAAATATCCTTTGATCAGCGAAGATGACTACAAGGAGTTCAAGATCAAGTGCGAGAGCAGCGCAACCTTCGAATCAAGTCAGTGGGGGAAAGAAATGCGGCAGTTGAACTTAGGGGTCCACCAACTCAGTCCCGGCGGTTACAGAGTGGCGGAACCTATATGGGACAAGGAGGACGCGGAGCGTGCCGAGCAAGGCCTACCGCCCCGCTTCGAGAAATACCGTGACAAGCAGACTACGAACTTTCTCAAGGCCCAGTACAAGGAGGACCCGATAACAAAGGAGCTTACCACGAATCCGAAGACCAGGGCGCTCGAGCTTGTTCTGGTAAGGAATACACCCCCGTGTAATTAGTTCCATATGGTTGCATTCTAATTAATCCCCAATATTTCTAAATGGTTCACGTTCCTTCCGCAGGACACTGAAAGCAGTAGAGCGGGGTCATCTCAGAGCTCCCCTTTCGACACCCCTTTAAATAGGGCGTTGAACATAATGAAAAACAAGGATAAGCTCAGTAAGCCGACGTCAGCTGGTCGTGTGGCCGGCAAAGGCTTGTCCACAAAATGGTCGTCATACTATACCGCTGGTGGGCGAAAGGAGAAAAAGACCAGCTTGGAAAAACAGTCGCGCGAGGTTGAAGCACTCAAGGCACAAGTGGCGCGGATTCCGGAGATTGTCCAAGAGCAAGTGCAACAACAATTGGGAACGACGCTCACCGCGATGGTGCCTACGTTGATTCATGGGCTGACGACGTGGATTGCGGGCGGCAACAGGGGCCTTCCCCGGTTCCCAGCTTCACGACCAGCAACTCGCATAACGCGCAGTCGGTGCCATTGGTGTCTCCGGCGGCGCCATTGGTGTCTCCGGCAGAGGCGGTATTCATGTCTCCGGCGCCGGCACGGGCATTGGAGCTTAATGCACCCGAGTGTACGCCAGCCGGCACCTCGCCAGCAAGCGGCCCCTCAACATTAGCCGAGCTCGACGGCATCACGGTAACTAAGCCTCTCGGTCGATGACTTCATCTCCTTGCCTTTGACTGGGCATCCCTGACGCCCTACATGTTTTTGCAGGGCGCCGCCGACATTCCTTGCACTCTCCTACACTTCATGGGCGGTGAGTTGGTCGATGTAGCCAAGGGCAGAATCGGTCAACCGGGCAACCCCGTGTTCCACGGTAATCCGATGCCACCCACCTTGTATAGGGTTGAACTGGTTCGGGTGCTGCCTGACTACGATGAGTTGTTATCTCCGATTCGACCCGCTGGGGCCGACGAAGAAGATGAGATGACCCTCAGCGCCTGCGTAAGGTGGCCCTTGCTTTGGCCGAAGAGCCAGATTCGTTTGGGGGCGGGGGACACCACCCCACATACAAGACCGCCAGTCGTGCCGGCGCCAAGCCATGGCAAGAACGCCGCAACGCTATCGGACATGCCGGACATCCCTATGGCACAGGATCCAGACATGCATATGGCACAGGATCCGGACAATGACGACAACGATGACGGTACATTTACCAACGTCAATAAGTACTTTGACGAACATGTGTATGCTGACGAGTTCTGCGGGCCTCCTTCTCAAGAACCCAACCAAGACGACCACGATCTAGCTGGTACGACGAAGAAATCCAATTGCAACAGACGTCGTCTGGCGTTCAGTTCTCAGGAGACGCCTCCAGCTCCCGCCTTCACCGAGCCTCAGATAGCTGAGGTGCGAAATATTATCAGCCCCAACACGCTCAAGAAGGCGGTCTGTGAGCAGAACTCGGTCCCATTACAGCAGATCAAGAAGAAGGGACGGAAACGAAAGACTAACAAGGGCGCCGGTGCGAGCCAGCCGGCATCGAGTATGATCCGTGCTCAGGACGGGCCACCTTCACCTAAGGATATCTCGAGGAGGGTGCATGTGGTGGGTAGGGCGATGCTACCGACAAATATGCTCAATGCTGCAACCGGTGCTATGCGGAGTCTGCATGACCATGTTCTTTCTTTGGAGAAGCAGCGTCTCTCCCAAAATGATGTGGCATACCCGATTTTCATGGCCAAGGTGCCAGAGGGCAAGGGCTTTGTGGATGGCACCATCGAGGGTACGATCGTCCTGTGGTTTGATGACATCTTTGCTATGTTTAACCTTCATCCGCTGCACTACACCTTCGTTCGGCTGTTTTCGCTGAGTATGGAGATGCGGATCATTCAAGACAAGACCCCGGACATCGTTATAGTCGACCCCTTCTACATGCATGCCAAGATCTTGGGCAGCGCTGGGGACCGACCTGTCGCGAGTTCACACCTCGAAGGCGTCATTCTGGCAAACCCAGATAAGGATAACTTCCTCGTGCCTTACTTTCCCGAGTAAGTCATCCCCTCACCGCCCCGTAACATATGATTTCTTAGATTTTGGTCGTTCTTTTTTTTCTAACATTCCGTGTTCTGTGCAGTGACACACATTGCACACTCATCCTCTTAAGCCTGAAATATTCCACGACCACGTATTTTGACCCGGACCGTGACTCCAAGATAGACTACACAAATATCAAGTAGGTTCTTGATGATGCTCTCCCCGGCTACGCCAAATCTAGAGGCACCTTTAAGAGGCCAGTTCGTAGGTACGGCAAGCACGTGTTCACCCACAATACGACGTTCCCCTGCGTCAAGCAGCCGCCTGGCTGTCAGAAGGATGCCTACTACGCCCTCCATCACATGCGGGCGATCGTACAGGGCCATAATCACCTTCTGCTACCAAATAATGTAAAAGATTGGGCCGCAAGCTTGGTGGCAATCCAGGACGTGGACCTCCGACAAGAATTCTTTCGCATCCAGTCGGAGTTTGCAGAAATCATCCATCAAGATGTCCTTCGTACCTCGGGGCAGTTCTACCTCAGATATCAACCGTCCAATAGTGAGATAGACACAACGCTACAAATGCAGGCTGACAACGCCCGCGACTTCATGACCATCACGAAAGATGGCGACTTCATCCATGCTCCGGTCCCATGAGTCGAGTCGAAAGTTGTGATGCTATTTGTAGTTCTGAAACATCGATTAGCTCATGTTGTAATTAAACTTTAATGAACTTGTATGTCTCTTTGGTTTGGACAGTCGTTCAACTTAGATGTAATCGATGCTATTTATTAGTAGGACCATGAGTCGTGCTATTAATGTCTTGCTTTTCTCTTCCGATCCTTTTGTTGCATACTTATATATTGCTTATGTATTGTCTGTTGTTTGGCTTGTGCATAGAGATGTCGTCGTATGTCGTGTACAAGGGTAAGGTTCCCGGAGTCTACGACGACTGGGTGGAGTGTCGGAGACAGGTTCACCGTTTCAGCGATAACAGTTACAAAGGGTACACCACTAGGGCGGAGGCGGAATCTAGATACGCCCGCTATCTAGAGGGAGAGAGGAGGGAGCATTGGAGGAACCGGATGAAGACCAGTTTCATCGCGATGATGCTCATCGTGATGACCGCGGCTCTCTTCTATGTGATGGTAGTTTAGATGATCGATATCGACTTGTAATGTGAAGACAAACTCGCTACTCGCGGTCTCTAAGACTTGTAATGTTCTATCTTTGTTCGGTCTTTTGAATTCGGAGACTAATATGATGAATTGTATTCGGAGACTAATATTCTATTGTATTCAATGAATCTGCTGTTGTTGTGTGGTGTTGTCTATATTCTGTCCAATAATACATTTTGTAACCTGTGCAAAAATCAGAAAAGTAAAAAAAACTAATATTCATACTAATGGCGCATCACCCCAAAGTGCGCCATTAGTATGCCAAAGGATACTAATGCCGCATCACCCTACAGTGCGCCATTAGTATGCCAAAGGATACTAATGGCGCATCACACCACAGTGCGCCATTAGTATGCCAAAGCACATGGGTAAATATGGCCCCCTGGGAGGCATACTAATGGCGCATGTTGCTCTATACTAATGGCGCACCAGTGGTGCGCCATTAGTATATAATACTAGTGGCGTGGTACTAGTGGCGCACCAGTAGTGCGCCATTAGTAGGCAAAACTGGTGCGCCACTAGTAGGCCTTTTCCTAGTAGTGTCGGAGGAAACGGACTTGTGTTGGAGCGCTACGGTCGAAACGGGGGTCCTGTTCGTCGGGAGGGGTGTGGCGTACCTCAAAACACGACTCAACGGGATACTGTTCATCTCCACCGTCGACCTCCTCCAGCCTCCATGGGCTACTGTTCATCCACCTTCGACCTCCTCCAGCCTCCACCCGTGACTTTTCATCCACGGGCTCCTGTTCATCCAGCCTCCACCGCGCGCTACTCCACCGGCTACTGTTCAACCAGCCCTCTCCATGGGGTCCTGTTCAACCTCCCCTCCACGGGCTACTGTTCATCCAGCTCTCCACCGGCTACTGTTCAACCAGCCCTCCACCGGCTACTGTTCAACCTTCCCTCCATGGGGTCCTGTTCATACAGCCCTCCATGGGGTCCTGTTCATCCACGCCCAACCAGCTCGATCAATCGGGGTCCTGTTCATCAAGCGGCAACACCACAGGGTCTTGTTCATCCAACCCCCACCAGGAACTGTTCATCCACCCCCCACCCCCAGCAACGCTCATTGTTCATCCATAGGCAGCATCGATCGGCTTCAGTTAGCAGCAGTAGTGAAGGAATCGCTCGATCGCTCGGGTTCAGTAACGCGTAGCCTGCAGTGCAATCGCTCGGGTTCAGTAGGCAACGCCTCGCTCGGGTTCAGTTAGAGCCCAACGCCTCGCACCCACGCGCGTATGTGTACGAGAGGAACGCGCATCGCTCGGCCCCCAACCACCCACCTTAACCGGGAACTCCCTGATATTTTCCTCGTCCTTGCTTCTACCACGGTTTTTTCCGTCATGCACGGCCCAAAGAATGTCATGCAGCTGCGTCTCCGACCCGGCCGGGACGAAAAGCCCATTTTGTGTCATGATTTTTTGTCATAGAAGTAGGATCCCACCACATCTATGATGATACCGGGTTTTGTCACAATTATCGTCATAGAAGTGTCATAAGTATGACTGAAAAAATTTGTTCGGCCCAAAATGTCACGGATGTGTCTGATTTTGTAGTGTGCTTAGTCATCTTACTCTTATCTCTGCGCATATGTCTCTTACATTTGGCACAGGGGCATTCTGGCACCATTCTCATTGGACTACAGAATATCTCTTTCAAAAACACATCAATTTTCTCGGCTCACTCTGTTGTTACTTGATTACGACAGAAAAACCCACTATACATCCACTAATTATCTGCCATCTCTGCTTTATTGGAAGCCACACAACAAAATTAAGGATTCATTTAAATTATTCAGATCAATGTTTTATTTGTTATAGGGTTGACGAGAAACGACATTTAATCCACCTACATCTCTAATAGGTAAAGATGGGTCATCAACCCACCCGAGAATGTGTAGATTGAGTATGTTCTCCATGCTCTACCCCATTCCGAGACAAAATTTTGGCAACACCTCCCCGTTGTTCTCCAAATACATGCCTCGGCAAAATTCCGAGAGAATGTGCATCCGGAGAACAATGGGGAGGCGCCGCCGAAATCTTGTCTCGGAACGAGGTAGAGCATGGACAACGTACCCAATATACACATCCTCTAGCTGTCCGTGGAAAACACTAGACAATCCAAAAGAGCTGCGGTGATAAATATGCAATTGAATGCATATTTATCGATGCAACCCTTTCGGACGGGAGACGCCTAGGTTACGCGACTTGATGTGAAAATGAAATCTAGTGACATGAAAAAAAAGCAGACGAGGTGATGGAATTGTTACTCATCCTCGGATGTAGAGGATATAGTCGATCAGAGAAGGGACAATTGTGGACCGATACCTCCAACGTCGACGATCACTCCATGAAGATGGAACACCACAAATCATGTTAATTCCACCTAGTGAAAAAAATTAGGTCATCACCTCACATTAAGCATTGGCATAACATTATGAATCAACATGAAACAACATGTCAAATTGCAAAAAAAACTTCATTAACTATTTTAGAAACTAAGTGTCTCGAATTGCTTCTTATGAATCAACATGACCAAACACTAACTTGACCAATATCCATCCATCTATCACAAACTTGACCAACTTCTATTCATCTACTCCCTCCGTCCCATAATGTAAGACGTTTTTTCACGTTTTTTGAAAAAATGTCTTACATTATGGAATGGAGGGAGTATATTTTAGAAACTAAGTGTCTAAAATATTTGTTAACTTGGGTAACATCCATTCACAAACTTAGTAAAAACTATCTACTATGTATTTAAATGCCTAATAAAAGTACACAAAACAAACAAAAAATTACATTTTATCCATCTATCTATTCATCTATTGCTATAATTCCATTTGTCATTTCATCACTTGCAACTACTAGCAACACACATTGCTATAATTCCATCTATCTATCCCCTTGCAGCAGCAACACACATGCAGCGGCGGCGGCAAGCAGCATGCAGCTAGCGGCGGCGACCATGAGCACGAGTAGCGGCAACAAGGGACCATGGGAGGGGGTGCTCACTGGGGGGCGATGGAGTTGGAGGACGGTTGCGAAGGGGCCGGCAATGAACGCATCCAGCGGTGGAGGGGACGGAAGGGCCAGGGCGGAGAACACGGCCGGCCGGAGAAGAAGCGGCTGGACGGAGCTAGCAGCAGGGCCGGCCGGGCAGGGACGCGGGCCGCCCGAAGCCGCGGCCATGTGTGGTGGTCGGAGAGGCCGAGCCGGGGTCGGGGAGACGGTGTGGCCGGCCGGGTTGGCGGCGGTGCGGGGTCGAGGTGGGGTTGGGAGGCCAGGGCGGGGTCAAGGAGGGGCAGGTGGACGGCAGCACGGGTGGACGGCAACGCAGGTGAAGGCGGCGTGGGTGGACGGCGGAGGCGCGGGAAGATCGGGGGTTGCAGGGGTGGGAGGGAATGGATCGAATGAGTGGAGGGGATGCACCGCGAGGGGATAAGGCAGACTATGCCGACGGCTAAGCTGTGGGCATAGATATTTCTTCTTTTTCCCCTTATTTGTATGCATCAAATTTAATCATTTTCTAAAAATAGTTCTCTTACCAATTTGTTAATTATAGACCAGCATTCCCATACCCTCCGACAACCATCGAGCGACCTAACCACAACAATATTGACTCACAGATCTACGGGTGCCGGCGGTGGCACCGTCCGTGAAAGGGGTCCCACTCCGGAGATGCGTGTCGGGCATTTGCAACCGCCACAACACTTCCAGACTCGTGAGAGGCCACGATGCAAGATTTGGCAGCATTGCTACCCCCAGGGCCCCAGTCCAGCCTAATCCTGGAGCGTTTGACCACGAGATCTAACCGTTTGACTTTCCCCAGACGGGCTTTAACCAGTGGACCTCTGCACCCAGTTGTGGTAGGTCAGGCCATAGGAACACTTGGGAGCAATGCCCGAGCCAAACCCACAACAAGATCCCCTACGCGTAGACCCAGCGAGGTTGTTTCCCCCTTCCAGGTGCCCGTGGCGGCGCCGTCCGTGAAGGGGTCCCAC
>NC_041393.1:21899488-21905929 GCF_002162155.2 Triticum dicoccoides | reverse complement strand
CGGAGACGCGTACTGGGCGTTTGCAACCGCCACAACACTTACAGACTTGTGAGAGGCCGCGGCGCAAGATTTGGCGGCATTGCTACCCCCAGGGCTCCCGTCCTACCTAACCCTGGAGTAGTTGAACACGAGATCTAACCCTTTGACTTTCGTCGGACGGGCTTTGACCAGTGGACCTCTGCACCCGGTTGTGGTAGGTCAGGCCATACGAACACTTGGGAGCAACATCCCGGTCAAACACACAGCAAGATTCCCTCCGTGTAGACCCGACAAGCCCCCCCCCCTCCAGGTGCCGGCGACGGCGCCGTCCGTGAAGGGGGTCCAACTCCGTAGACGCGTGTCGGGTGTTTGCAACCACCACAACACTTCCGTCGGCCTAGCTGTTTTTGATTTTAATAAAGTATAAGGTCCTATATTCAAAAGAACATGAGGTCACATTATTAACATACTCGAGAAAAAAATACAAACTACATATTCATAATCTATGGAAAATTCTTCACCAAATCGATAAATATTTTTTGTATGTTTATGTTTAGATATGCTTCATTTAAGTTAATTATATAATAATACAAAATTTTTTTTGAAAAATATATACATAAAATAATAAAAAATATATATACATATGTATGTCGACGGCAAACTTGGATAGCCGATATCCGTGCCTCGGATCGATGAAATAGCAGGTGCGGCAGATCGATGACGTGGACACAAGCTATGCCGACGACTTTGTCGTCAACATAGCTATGCTGACGGCCGCTGTTCCTGACGTCGATATAGAGCTGACGTCTTGAACCATCTGTCACACGCCGGGTCGCCGGGCCCACATCTATGCCGACGGCTGCTGTAGGCGTACACGAAGATATGCCGACGAGGGCCGTCGGCATACATGGATATAGGCCGACGGCTTAGGTAGGCCGACGGCCTTCCCTTGGTTGCCGGCATACCTCATTCTAGGCCGACGGGGGCCGTCAGCATTGTTTGGGCCGTCGGGGTAGAGCTCTGCTCCGGTAGTGTTTGGCGTCCAAAAGAGCGATCAATGTTTTTTCCAAAAAAAATTGTGCCGTGAAATTTGCAATTTGAATTTTCAAGGGTGTTTTGGGTGATTTGGGCCAGCAATATGTTGTTTTTTACTCGCGAAGTGTTCTTTTTTTTTTGAGCATCAGTACAGACACAAGCGCTCATATACACGCGCATACACTCATCCCTATGAACGCACACACGCACACCTTCGGCCGGTTAATAATCGAATCATTTCGTAGCTAAGAATTGGTTTATGCATGCACGTGGTAGTAAAATACGCAACCGTTGCTTCCTTCAGTGCCCGAGAGGTCAACGCTTGAGTAAGTAATGGGTGGTCAATCTATCTTGCCGCCACCAAGTGTTACAAAAATTATAAAGAAAACAGAACAACACTGCTTTGCTGCTCGGACTACTTGTCCCTAAACGTGGCAGCAACGAAACATTCTCAAATGATTCCAGACGTCGTCCTCATCACACGTAGTTTGACTGCTTGACCCATGACTCCATCAGAGTCCCCATTCCCCAACATGGCGAAATATCCTGCTTACAGCTTACTGTGCATCTACTACCTTGGGTCCTTGGCTGCCAAGCCAGCCAGCTCTTCCTTCCTACCTGCTTTCCTGTCTTCCCGCGGCACCGAGCTGGCGAGCTCTGCGAGTACAAATACTCAGGAGATCGATGGATCCTCAAGTCTTCCCAGCAACAACCAATAACCAGCCTCTTCTTCACTCTGTGTCCAACTAGCTAGCATCTGCAGCAGCATCCGAGGAGAGAAATAATGGTGTACGAGGCAGTGGAGGCCATTGCCCTGAGGAGCCAGGTTCAGAGAAGAAACATCAGTGCGAGAAGCCATGAGCATCAGGTGAAGGCCAGAGAGAATGAGCTCATATGGGGCATTGTTATCTGGGTCATCAGGAAGGTTTGCCCGGCCTTCTAGCCCATGCTGTGCCATGACGGATGATTATTAGAGTGTAACAGCTGAAGGCGGATCCTTTTTGCGTCGAGCAGACATTTCGCATACGTCATGCGTTTTTATGTACTCCTTCCGCAAACTAATATAAGAGCGTTTAGATCACTACTTAGTGATCTAAACGCTCTCTACAGTATTGTTTTTAGGGGCATACATACTAGTGTGTATCTCACTTGTAGTTAGTAGGAACAATTCATCAAAGTAATGTAATATAATATCAGTGTCCAAGAACTCCGGTCTTGGCCCAACTGAGTGTATTTTGTGTTGTACTACTTATGAATAATGTTAGCTAATATCTCCAACCCGTGTTTCTTCTTTGGTCTTTACAATTTGTTGTGTTTAACGTGCTGAATATCATTCTCATATAAGGAGAGGGGTAGGTGTGTTGAGAGCTGAGACTAGCAATTTATAAGTGTTCTTCACAGCTTTCGAAAGGGGCAGCTTATTTTAGTTGAAAGCGAGAATATGATACTTCCTCGTGGAACACCATACCATACGGTCGGTTGGACGAGCTCAGGAGCGAACCGGTGGCGCGAGACTCCCACTAGGAGATCCCCCAGATCTGTGATCTCTCTCGCGCGCGCGTCAATGGCATCGGTGGACGCCGGCGACGTGCAGGCGGCGCTGGCGCCGGTGAGCAGGGCCACTGTCTCGCACGTCATCTTCGACATGGACGGCCTCCTCCTGGGTATCTCTTCCCTTGATTCTGCCTGGTTTGTCGATTGCTTACTGGATGGCTGGATTCGGTAGCTCCATGGTTACGCCTCATGTCTTTATTGGGGCCATGGGGGCCGATCGCCGATGTCCTTTCATCATTTGCCCAACTTAAGGGCTGATGGTGTTCGTGGCCGGGTGCGTGCAGATACGGAGGGATTCTACACGGAAGTGCAGCAGAAGTTCCTGGCGAGGTACGGCAAGGTGTTCGACTGGTCAGTCAGGGCCAGGATGATGGGCAAGAAGGCCGCCGAGGCGGCGCGCATCTTCGTCGACGAGTACGGCCTCGCCGGCCTGCTCACTCCGGAGCAGTTCCTCGAGCAGCGCGAGAGCATGCTGCAGGAGCTCTTCCCCTCCTGCGCCATCATGCCCGGTGAGAACGGCTGGTCTGTTTGCTTGATTGTTTCTCCCCTTCTGATACTCGGTCTTGTGGTGTGTATTTGCAACTCATGTGTAAATCAAACTTTGTCACTTGTCAGTTGGGTGGAGACTAAAATGTGTGGGCTTGGCATGACTGATTGGCTGCAGGGCCGTTATGTCTTTGACAGTTCATTCACTGGGGTTTTTTTTTCTATGGGAAGTTCATTCACTAGGTTGGTAGTTCATTCACTATTAAAAAAAAAGGGTTTGTCTAATTCACATCTAGATGTTTTTTAAGGATGTCACATCTAAGCTCCCACAAATATATAATGCAGCAACAAGAAACAAAAAAAAAACTTGGACAAAAAAATATAGACCACAAAAAGAATGGACATCAGTTTAGATGTGACATAACTATGTCACATCTAGATGTGTCCTAGACAGGCCCAAAAAAAACTAAACGTAAATAGAAAGGTGATGCTCCCGTCTCACTCACTTTTCATCAGGATCACTAGATCTTCATCCAGCGGCCAGAAACAGGTAGCACACTGTATCTTCTTCCGCCTGGCTGGCGGCGGTCCCATGCACGCCTTGCACTGCCCTCCCCTCAAGGCCTCAACCTACGCACATTGTCGTGCTGCTATGGATGGTCGTCGGATCTGGCCGGCTAGATCTGGGGCTTTGAAGGGTGGTCTGGACGGTGCACAAGTTGCCACGTTTTGACATAGTGTAATTTTAGACAATTAAAGCAATGCATTATTACCTTTGTTGGAATTTCAGGGTTGAAACGAATTTGAATGGAATTTAAGTGTTAATTTTGGTTGCCCTTTGTTTCTTATAAATATTGGTAACATTGACATCTATACTTAGTTGGTATAATAATCAGAAGTTCAAGTTAATATATATTATGTAATCACTGGTTGAACATATCGAAGGAATCTCGAATGTTTCATAAATGTAATTTCCTACTCGGTGCTATGTTGAATGTAACATGTGGTTGTCCTTTCTTGTTTAGTTTTTGTCATGGAGATTGCTTATGATGGATAAGTGAATCGTTCGTCTTGCAGGGGCACTACGCTTGATTCATCATTTCCATGCAAACAAGATACCTATCTGTGTTGCAACAGGGTAACTTAAATTATTCATTTGGCCTTGATTTTGTGCACTGTGTTTTTCTTCATTACTTCTTGTTCTTTACTAAGTTGGAAACATCTAAAACCGATTTTTTTTTATGGTGTATGGCAGATCCCATAAATGTCATTTTGGACTGAAGACACAGAACCACCAGGAAATGTTTGCCCTGATGCATCATGTTGTCATGGGGGATGATCCAGAGGTTAAGGCCGGCAAGCCATCTCCTGACATTTTCCTTGCTGCCATGAGGAGGTTTGAGGTAGTACAATTATCATTTCACAACCCTTGTAGCTGCTAGGTCCTTTGGCTCTGTAAACTTCTTCGTTTTCCTGGTTTTGATGAAATGACCTTGTACTTGTTTTTAGGGCAATGAGGAAACCAGTAACTGCTTGGTCTTTGAAGATGCACCATCAGGTGTAGCAGCAGCTAAGAATGCAGGAATGTAAGTAGCGTTGCAATTACATCGATCTGCGCATGAACTGTACCTTTTGGTTACGATCGAGGTAAAAAAAAAACACAAATCATTTGTTCATTTGCAGGCATGTGGTGATGGTCCCAGATCCGAAGCTGGATGTTTCATATCACAAAGAAGCCGACCAAGTTCTCGGTTCCCTGTTGGATTTCGAACCGACCGAATGGGGCTTGCCACCTTTTAAAGAGGAGTGAAAATTAGTTTGATGACTGTGAGGTTCGAGAGTGAGTAACCAAAACTTTGCAAGGTGATTTACCTATACAAATAGTACTATGTACGAGATAATAGAACTCTCGTAGCTCTCCTTGTTTGCACGGTGGACACCGAAGCTTAGCACTTTGGCTGAGTTCCTACAGTCCTGTAACAATAAGAACAACGGTATAGACCTACTGGCTATATGTGTATCACCTGATGCAGAAGCCGGGGGTTATCCTCCTTTTCAAGAAAAAAATACATTGAAAAACTGCATTATGTTCTTCTGTCTGTTCCAGAGATCAGAGGGAAAAAAAACTTGCCTATCCTGAACCAGTCGTTGTTGTTAAAGTAGACAACTAATTATTCCTAATACACTGTACACAAGCTTACACAGCAACCATAGTTGGTAGTCTGTAACAAAGTTGGACAAGCATCACTTGCCAGATCAAGACAAAAAAAGTCGACATCACAAATTATCATCCATTACACACTTCAGTACAAGTGTAAATTATAAGATACTTGCATGGACAGATTTTAGTATCACAAATCGTCGTTTAGTTGCATGTTCTTGCGCAATTACACTCCTTTTTGCTTGACTTTTACAATAGGACAATTGCGACTATCATGAAGCACTATTTGGTTGCACGTCTTTCATGAGCGTGCAGCCTTTACCTTCACTATTCTGTCATTTTTTCCATCCACTCCTTGGTCACCTTCCCTCTCTTTACTCTTCTGCACCCCACTGTATGAACATCAGTTGGATGTATATGTACTCCACCAATAAGTGACTTACAGAACTGCAGAGCCTCGAATCCTACAAATGTCGGCTTCAAATGCTTGTACGTTCAGGTGTAAACAATGAGCATTGCGACATAAATAATGAATCATGATAGCACCTTTGACTTAGCTCGTTAAACTGAACAACACCATCGTTAGTGAAAGCTCATGAACTTACAAACATAGGAACCTTTAGAGTCTTTTCAGGTGTACTGAAGTATGAAGCCTTTATAAGTAAATCATCCATCTGCATTGCCAAGATATTGAGTGTCTGACTCTGTATTACTACACATGATGCCACAATGATGCTACACAATTGGCCTTTCACATAGAAAACAAACATATAAAATGTACAGATGACTGAATTTCCTTGCCATGTTAGAGCATCTCCCGCCGCGCCCCCAACATCCCCCCCCAGGAGCCTGTTTTTTGGCGGTTTGGGCCGAAACTGGCGCCGGCGGACCTAGGCCGAACCCGACGCGCTAGGGGGCGCCTGAGGGCGCTGGGGAAAATGATTTGGCGTGAACGGGGATGGGACCGCTGAGTCAGCGAGACGCCGCTTCATCGTCCTCGTCGCCTTGGTTCCCGCGGGAATCAATGCCAAGGTTGTCGTGCCGGTCAGCCTCGATTGATACCTCACGGGTGGCGCAGTGAAGACGCCACCGACGCGCGTCCTACCCGCTCCCGCCACGCATCACCCGGCATGCAGGCTCTCACCGCCCCGCTTCGGCTATAAAAGCCGGCCTCCCCGCCGGTGAACGCCACAGTTGCCACAACTCGCCTTGTCTCACCACAGAAG
>NC_041393.1:21896585-21899248 GCF_002162155.2 Triticum dicoccoides | reverse complement strand
GTCAATGAGCAATGGCTGAGCGGTACCCCGGCGACGCCGCGGCGGCGAACGGCTTCGGCCGCCGTCATCTCCACGAGGACGAGGTGCGCCTCCTCTACGAGGCCGACTATCCGGCGTCCCCGGACATGAGGGTGCCGGGCTCGTGGAAGTTGAGCGACGGCGACGTCCCGATACCACCGATGCTCGAATGGGCTGCGCGGCGGGCCAAGATCGCCCGCATCCGCTCATCACTGACGGAAGCGCAGCAGAATGAGCCGTGGTACGCCACCGACAGCCACACGCTATGGACGATGTTCTACGAGCGCCGCCGTGAAGAACAGATCGCCTCCGCCAATGGCATCATCCCCCGCGACCGCCTCAACGCCGACGGCGGCACGAGTGGTGGAGCGTGCCCGGTCGCACCCTCGAGGCCGTCCTCGGCCGCATCAAGACCGGCAACATGCTGCGCCTCGAGTACCCCCCGCGCCAGTCGTTCTCTCACCGTCGTGGCAGCTCCTGGACGCCGTGGCGAATGGAGACGGGGACGTCCTCCTCGTCGGGCTCCAACTCGCTCTCCTTCGGCTCACCGGCGCTCCACCCCGTCAAGCCGGAGCCGGAGGAGGAGACGCCGCTTCGGCGCCACACCCGCAGCAGCGCCCTCGTCATCAACAAGGGCGGCCACCCCTCCCCGCGCTCCCTGCGTCTGGTTCGGCCGAAGACCAAGCCGGGCTGCTCCCCGTGAAGCCAGAGCACGCGGAGATGGCCGCCGCCGACGAGGCTGCCCTCAAGTGGGCGAGGAAGGACCACGTCCGCGAGCAGGTGCTCCGCCAGCGCCGGGCATACGCGGAGCTCCAGGCCCGGCGCCACGGGCGCAAGGAGGGTGGCTTCATCATCCCTGACAACGACGAGGAGGACGAGGCCGGGCCGTCCAACCCAGCCCCGCGTGTCGGCGACCCTGGCCAGGGGTGCAGTAGGGACGGCGGCTTCGGCGGGGCGCGCGATGATGACGGCGACTACACCCATTTCTATAGGCTCCTCGGCATGTAGAAAGCGGGCGACGACCGCGGCGTAGCAGGGCAGGGGGCGGCGTAGCAGGGCTAAGTGTAGTTTGCATGTTCAGCTGTTTTTCTACAAATTTCTATGAAATATCGCCGAGTCTGTGCCAGATTGCCGAGTTTGTACAACTTTGTATGAAAGATCGCTGAGTTTGCGCAATTTTTTCGGTGACCTGGGAACGGCGACTAGGAACGCAATCGCCCCCACGCGCAAAGCAAACGCCAGTTCGGCCCCAGACGGCTCTTTTTCGGCGTCTTGGGGCCCGAACAGCTGGAGATGTTCTTACATGTATAATAGGGTGTGACCGTAAGAAGCACTAGATGATACCCTGCACGTTGTTGCATGAATACTTTGCAATACATTTCAATGATATTTGTTGCATAGAACATAAATATTTTGATAACAATGTGATATCTAAGATGGAAAATACATACGATTTATTGTGTTTGATTGTATAGCTGTAAAATATTTATTAAATCTAACATTATACAACGAAAATTCTCATGCATGTTTGCATATTAAGGTGGGTCTTTCTCCATGTATGTTGCATGCGTGGGTGACATGCTTGCATGTTGAGAGAAATATGTTAGTGAGGGCTGACTATTTAGATATGCAAGATTTTTTTAGCGAACCTTCCCCACCGATCAACCACTTCCAACTCATGTTGAATCTTCCCACCTAACCCATTATTCTTGTGTATTCTCACTATTCTCTTGCAGTTTGGTTTTATATTAGCAAGCCAGTAATAACAAAAATCATATTTCAATGCGGTTCAAATTTATGTACAAAAAAAATCAAAGACTTCAAAAAAATTCAATACTTCTAAAACCACATCTTCAATATTTTCTTAAAAATAGACTTAAAAATATAAATGTAAGTTTCACAATAGAAATATTCCAGTATATTTCAAATGTCATTTCAGTAGTCTTCCAATTAATCTCCAGTCCCAAAATTTTAGTCCTACAAAAATTCGGTTTTTCTCAACCAAGTTTCAACTATTGTTCACATCAATTTTATGAACGTATAGACATTTTCCAATTAATTTCAAAACTTTCAACATGAATTTAAATGTGATTCCTCTTTCAAATGTGATTCCAATGTAATTTCATCAATTCAAATTTTTACTAATTTAATTGGTGTATGACGGGGATGATTTGAAATAATCAAATTTCATGAAATTGATTGGATGTGACTATTTCTAAATATTGTGTCAAGATATGTAAAATGATTTAGCGATTGGAATGGTTCAAATTTGTGTGTAGTATCTATGTAATGTTTCTAAAATGGATTGAATACGACCGAGATAATTGAAATTTGTATCCTTATTTATGAAAACGGTACTTTGTAAAAAATCCAAACGGTGAAATCTCATGAGAATATTTCAAAAGGTCAAATATAAAATGACTTATTAAATGTGTGTAAATAATTGAAAAACTTTGAATAGAAACCACATGGAATGTATTTTGGAAACAATTCGTTTGAATAATAAACCATGGTGGTGATAATGGAGGTGGAGTTGGTGATGTCAATGATGAAGAATCCACTATCCGGAGGCCATATCACCCTCTAGACAACCCCCCTCCCCCGAGAAGGCAACAACTTCGACCCAAGGAAATAGCAGAAAATTG
>NC_041393.1:21823146-21896293 GCF_002162155.2 Triticum dicoccoides | reverse complement strand
AAGAGGGGAAATTCCTAACGGACGCTCATTACGTCAAGTTGTCGAGGCTTCGCATAGAGGGGAGCGACCTAGCGATCAAGATGGGTCGGCCCAATTACGAGATCAACAGCGTCCGTTTTTCAGAACCTTCTGCAGGGACCTGAACGATTTTTGGAACCTTCTAGAAGGTTCTTGAACCATGTTTTCATTGGTTTTTTCTGTTTGCCTTTTCTTTTTGGTTTTTTCAGTTTCTTTTTTTACATTTTCTTTCTTTGTTTTTCTGCTTTGTTATTTCATTTTCAAATTCCTTTTTCTTCTCTTACCATTTTCTTTTTGTTCTTAAGAATTCCAAATTCTTCTCTAAAATTCTAAAAATGTTTTCAAGTTCAAAAAATGTTCTTGTTATTATTTTTTGTTCACAAATTTAAGAAATGTTCCCATATTACTGAAAATGTTCACTTTTCAAAAAAAGTCTACAGGTTCACAAAATGTTCACTTTTCCAAATTATGTTCCGGAGTTTCAAAAAATCTTCCCATTTCAAAATTTGTTCACCATTTTCAAAAAAATGTTCATGTTTTCAAATTTTGTTGTGAGTTTCCATAAATGTTTCCATTTAAAGAATTGTTCTCAAATTCTAAAAAATGTTCATGTTTCAATTTTTGTTTGAGAGTTTCAAAAAATGTATGCACGTTTTAAAAAATGTTCATGTTTTCAAATTTTGTTGCGATGGTTCCATTTAAATAATTGTTCACAAATTCTAAAAAATGTTCATGTTTCTATTTTTTGGGAGTTTCAAAAAATGTACGCATGTTTTAAAAACCGTTCATGTGTTCAAATTTTGTTCGGGAGTTTAAAAAATGTTCGAGTATACATTTTTTTTTCGAATTTGAAAAATGTTCGGGTTTTCAAAAAAACTTTCAGGCTTTCTATTTTTGTGAGATTTTACTAAAATGTTCCCGTCTCCAAAAAATGTTTGCATTTTTTGAATTGTTGAATTTTTTCAAATTTTATTCACAATTTCTAAAGTGTTCGCCATTTCATATGACCTTCAATTTTTTTCTCAAACATAACGTTTTGCGTACAAATATTAGAAACGTTCGGATGTGCGCTCGGTTTTGTTCTTAAGATGTTGTGCTGCGTTAGAAACTAGGTAGCTCTCTAGCTCAACTGGTTAGCTGCACTTCTTTCACCTGTCTGGTGTCAGGTTCAAACCTTGGTTAGAGCATTCTTTTTATAGAGCGCTGCATTTTTTTCCGTTCAGTTCTGGTCGCTAGCGATATGGGCCGGCCCGATCGGGAGACACTCTGTGCGTCCGGTCGGCATTCTACCGCAAAGAGCGACAGATAGAACCTCCCATGAAGAGGAGCGCAGAGGGCCGAGGGGTGCTCGTGGGCTCCACATTGTGGCAACATGCGAGCTGGCCACATGAGAAGAGCGCAGAGGGGTGCTTGTGGGCTCCACATTGTGGTGGCACCATGCGAGCTGGCCACATGGGCCCCACGCCCCCTAGAAGCTTTTATGTATGGCTGTTTCCCTATGAATCTTTCAGATGTATTTTTTGGGCTTTTCTTAGGGATCCTTTTTTGCACAAAAACAACTATTGAAAAAGTCTGCTGAAAACACAACAAAAGGGTTCGGAAAAATAGTTGCATTAGAGTCGTATGAAAAGTTAGCCCATGTATATGTCTCATACCCACTCTGCTATATCAAATCTTCATGCATACCCAACCAGTGTCACATATTACATCATAACAAGCCTAGCTCCGCCCCTGATTATATCGACACTGTATTTTTAATAGTGGGACTGTATCGATGTAGTTACTATGTTTGAGGACCGTTTTGGACACAGCCACCAAAAATTAGGACAAATATGCATTTTGCCTTTTTTTGGGTAAATATGCATTTTGCTTTTTTTGGGTAAATATGCATTTTGTTTTTTTGGAGCAAATATGCATTTGCTCTAGTAGTAGTATATTGCTAGCAGCACTGCAGCAGTACATTTGAAATGCCAGAAAAGAAAACCCGTTCACCAGTGTGCCAAAAAATAACTCATCCCATTTCAAAGAAAAAGATAGAAGAGAGCCCATCCACCAGTCCACGGCATCGCTCATGGAGCACACGGATCGCGATCCGCGTGACGCCACAAACCCAAATCGCCACCCTCCATTTGGCCTCGATCCAACGGCGCAGATTCCACCCTCCTCCGCCCAGCCCGCCTGGCCGAAATCCGAACCCCCAAATAATCGCGCGCGACGGCGCGAAGCACCAAAACCCAATCCTCGACCCCCTTTAAAATCCGCCTCCATTCTCCCCCAACCCACCAGAGCCAAGTGAAATCCCAATCTCCAAACTCCTCAGCGCAGCAGCAGCCAGATCCTTCCCCATCCATCCCAATGGCCCGCACGAAGCAGACGGCGCGCAAGTCCACCGGCGGCAAGGCGCCGAGGAAGCAGCTGGCCACCAAGGCTGCTCGCAAGTCGGCCCCGGCCACCGGCGGCGTGAAGAAGCCCCACCGCTTCCGCCCCGGCACCGTGGCGCTCCGGGAGATCCGCAAGTACCAGAAGAGCACGGAGCTGCTCATCCGCAAGCTCCCCTTCCAGCGCCTCGTCCGGGAGATCGCCCAGGACTTCAAGACCGACCTCCGCTTCCAGTCCTCCGCCGTCTCCGCGCTCCAGGAGGCCGCCGAGGCGTACCTCGTCGGGCTGTTCGAGGACACCAACCTGTGCGCCATCCACGCCAAGCGCGTCACCATCATGCCCAAGGACATCCAGCTCGCCCGCCGCATCCGTGGGGAGAGGGCCTAGGTCTTGGTTCGCCGGCAGTACTGGGTAGTAGCTGCTCTTGTCCTGTGATCCGGGTGTGTGTCGGGTGCTTCTGTTTGTTGGTGTTGATATGATGTGTCGTCTGGTCCTATGTATGCTGATGCTCGAATGAAATTGCAATGGAAAGTTCAGTGTTATCGATCTGATGCTCGAATGAATTTAATTTTGCTTGTAAATCGCTCCGTGATTCTGCGATGGTGTTCTTGTCACATGTAGCAAGTTGTTGCAGTGATGGAATTAGAAGATATGTCGCGTCCCATGGGCTTCTTGATTTTGCTGGGGCGCTCTGTTTTTTATTTCTTTGCTCGCTGTGTGATTCAGTATCTTTGCACGATTGTACAGGCATATGGTTAACTCATTTCGGCTTTAGCCTGTCTGATGTGATTCTGAAGTCTGAACTATGGTTGGGTTGGTTGATACGGATTAGCTGAAGGTGAAGTGGTGATATGTGATGTGATTCTGAATTATCTGTCCTCTGCTAGCTAGTTCAAAATTTGCAATGGGTGTGATCCTACTTTATCTCCATTTCTCAGATCTTGTTAATTAAGTTCAGTGCCTGGACGTTATATTCGGTTAATGATATCATCTTGGAAACGATTCTTGTGTTGGAGGTTTTCTGGTTGTGATTGTTCATGTCTTCATGATGGTTTTTGTGGATCACAAACTTGGAGTTGACAATTACAGTAGACGGTCCAATATTTTTTTTGTCTGATCCTTTCAGTACTATCCATTTGATCAAACAAGTTTACTGCTTGCAGTTGTACGGTATAAGAGAAACAAGTGTATAACTATTCATGGGCTTCTTGATTTTGCTTGGGTGCTCTGTTATTTTTCTTTGGTCGCTCTGTGGTTCAGTTTTCTTGCACCTTTTTTGCACGTTTGTACAGGGATTTGGTCGACTCATTTGGGCTTCCAGCTCTGTTTATTGTCATTCTGAACCATGGTTGGGCTGGTTGATATGGATTAGTTGAAGGTGAAGTGGCGACATGTGATGTGATTCTGAAGTATGTGTCGTCTGCTAGTTGGAATTTTGCAATAGAAGTGGTCTACTTCATCTCTATTTCTCAGATATTGTCAATGAAGTTTTGTGATTGGATGCTATGTTTGGTTAATGATATCATCTGGGAATGATTCTTGTGCTGTATTTTTTTTGGTTGTGATTGTTCATATGTTCATGATGGTTCAGAAACTTGCAGTTGACAACTACAGTAGATACTAGAATTTTTGTCTGATCCTTTCAGTACTGTCCATTTAATCTAACAAGTTTACAGCATGCAGTGGTACATTATAAGTGAAACGAGTATATAAATAAAAGGACAAACTTACTCTAAGGTTATTATTTTCTGCATTATTATAATTTGGTGTTGGCAACACTATCTCTGACTAAACTTGTGCACGTTGCTTCGAAAACCTTCTGCACCGTGCTGTGTACGTCACTGAAAATCCATCTGGTACTTGCAAGGTTGCCGTTCACAATCTTCAGGTGTGAAACTGTTATCTTCCTCATCTTATCCGGAGGAAGCCTTGGTGCCATACTTCAGCCCTGAAATCATCACCCAACCAGTTTCAGTAGTACTTGACACTTGTATTTTCAGATATGGCTACGAACCGAAACGACCAAGCATAACGGAATTTTTGTCGACCAACATGATCGATGCATCCTGCAGCGTCCACCCATCGTCGGCCAAGTTGTCAGCATTTTAATGTAGCAGACAGCAGCGCTATTTCAACTTGTCACACAGCCATAATCAGTAGCGGAGCCAGAAAAACCGAATCAGGGGGGGCGAGGGCTGTTAAAACAGGTTAGGGAGGGCCAAACCATAGAAAAATAGGATTTTAGCAGTAAAAAACCATGAATTATTTTGGTCATTTCAAGTTATAATAGTAACCATCATTTGTACTACCCCCAGTTACCTGTAATGTCCCCTATATGTGTCTGGCAACTGAAGGAAGAGTTTCCCTAACAGTCTATCTTGTACAGAAAACTGCTTAAGACATCATGTCAGCATCAGGTGAATTTTACAGTCTCGTGTACAGCAAACACTCCATCTTTGTCTATGTTAAACACATGAATGGTCACGTATTGGAGGCGTACAGGAGGTTGAGAATATCTTCGAGATAGCTAGGCGCATAGGATATCTTCTGTTGTAACTACTAGCTAGCTTATCTCTTATCTTTCTTTCTCCTCAAGTTGTATCTAAACAAACTCCTGTATGCGTTATCTCAGGTTCGCACCCTGCCTATTTAACACGCATCACGTCGCCCTGGATCGGGTAAGACGTTTCCGCCAACGCACAGTCTGAACTGAAAAAATCACAAAGGTCAGTGTCATGTTTTCAGACCATGTTTCTACAGGCATTTGGTGAATTTATTTGGGCTTTCGGCTCTATTTGATGTGATTCTAAAGGTGAAGTCGTGGCATGTGATGTTTTTCTCCATTTCTCAGATCTTGTTAATTACGTTATGTGCTTGGACGTTATGTTTGGTTAACGATATCATCTTGGAAATGATTCTTGTGCTGTAGTTTTTCTGGCAGTGATTATTCATTTCTTCATGATGGTTATTGTGGATCAGAAACTTGCAGCTGACAGTTACAGTAGAGGGTACAATTTTTTTGTCAGATCCTATCAGTACTATGCATGTAATCTAGCAAGTTTACAACATGTGGTGGTACATTATAAGAGAAACAAGTAGGAGCATATAACAGGACACACTTTAAGGCTATTATTATTTTCTGCACCATACTACACAGCTGTTAACTGAAAGAATGCGTGATTTAGTGTTAGTCAGCAACAATCTCTCTGATTAAACTTGTGCTGTGATCAACCTACGAGACTATGTCTGACAAAGTTTTGCTGAAAGTTTAAGGCCGATATAAGTACAAGCCACTCATCACTGCAGATGCTATGATATTGCCTGCGGCTTCTGTGGCGTGAATTCCACCCCGGCTCACGTAGTTCTGCGCTTCTCTGCACGCCGTTCCACCTGCAATGCCGCCGTTCACAAACTTGCTGGGACACATCTGGATCAAGATTGTAAGCTCCATTAACGTATCCAGAGCAAGCCTTGGCCCCATACTTCAGACCTGAATTCATCGCCCAACTAGTTTCAACAGTGCTACTTGACACTTACAATTTCAGATATGGTTATGCACCAAAGCGACTCGATGTGCTCATTGGATGCCAGAATGGATTTGAGAGAGACATTCCCATGAGCTTCTGGATGCCTGAACATATCAAGCATAATGGAACGTCTGTCAGCGCAAATGGTCGACGCTTCAATAATGGCCATCTCCACGTGTCTATCGAAGACGAGGGGCCGGGGCATTTTTGCATTTGCCACCCTAATCCCGTAGGTGAGCCGTCTATTTGAGGAGACGGGGATCCTCAGATCCAAATCACTCCATCTTCCCCCAAGCAAGCATTCCGCAGAGCGCACCCAAAAGAGGCCATTCCATCATGACCGGTCGCCGCAGCCCCGCTCGCCGCTCCCCCAGCTCAAAGCCAGGGGATTGGGAAAAGTGTTCCGTCCCTCACAACTGCCTAATAGAGCTACAGACCAAAGGGTTCCTTCCGCCCACATACATGGTCCCCGTCCGATCCGGACTAGCCACCTATAATGGCGGGGAGCAAGCAGGGAGATTTCCTAACCCATCTCGGGGGGAGCGGGTATGCCTAGTCCCATATATGCTAAGAGGCGTCGGGTTTCCAATCACCCATTCCTCCGCGGGCTCCTGGAGTTCTACGGTCTCCATTTGCATAGTCTTACCCCCGCCTCCATACTGCATATTGCGGGCTACGTTGCCCTCTGCGAGCTGTTCCTAGGCTGCGAAGCTCATTTCGAGCTATGGAAGAGGTTATTTTTCCTCGTCCCTCGCAACCAGGAGGGATCTATATATCAAGTGGGCACGGCCGAAATATGGCGCATCGCCCAGACTGGATACCTGTCCGATACTCCCAAGAAGGCGTCCGAAGACTGGCCCTCGGAGTGGTTTTATGTTGATGACGTTCCCCTGCCGGACCCAATTCGGACAGGCCTTCCTGAGTTTACCAATACTCCGCTGAAGAAACACCAAAGCTGGCGCCCTCGGAGCCCCCATGAGGAAGAAAACAGGGAAGTCTTCTATCTGATGAGCCGGATACAAACCCTGGCCAAATCAGGATTGACAATAATTGAAGTTATGTCAATATGCATAATAAGGGGAGTGCAGCCACTTCAATATAGGGGAAAACCCATGTGGCACTTCAATGGAGAATACGATGCCTCCCGATGTGGTCGCAAAGGTCCGGACTCCACCACATCTCTGGCAAGGATAATATCCGAATTGTACAAGGGAGAAGAAGAGGAGTTCGTCCGCATCAAACCACGGGATGGATTTTCCATGTACAACCCCCGAAGCTGGGTAAGCAGTCGTCTTTTACTCAACTCCATCTGTTCTTACCTTCTTTGCCACAATTATTTACCTTGTTGTTTCAAAACAGGAACTAAGGAGGGCCGTGAAAGAGTTCAACAGCCCCCTCCGCAGCCGGAGGATCCCGGCCGGGCTCTCGCCCCCGGATTTGAAGAAGATCCGGACATATCCGTGGAATTCATCGACGGGACTTTCTATCATGCGAGCAGTGATGGCTCTTTGGTGGCTATCATCGCGGATTATCCCGGACTACTTCCCGTGTCACGTGTAAGTAATGTCGGGGTTCCAACCTTCCGAAAGAATTCTTTCGTTTCGCCATACCTTATGCTCACATGCCGTACTTTTATAGAAACGTCAGTCGGGACTCCGTGCGGAACCCGCGGGGTCCTCTCAGCAAGAGGCGCCTAGACAAGGTAGGCTTAAAAGGAAGGCGGTTAGGAGCGAGACACAGGTGCAGAGGTATTCATTAAACTTGCCCCGTGGTTTATTTGGTCTTTTTGTCAAGGCGGGACAGTTTTAATTATGTCCTGACAGGAAACGCTGGACTATACCCGAGGACCCTTCCGGCCACGCCTCTAGCAGCCGGATTCCTGGACCGGATTCACGGGCGGAGGCTGACGTGGGGACAGTGCCAAACTATCCTCCTGCGGAGGGTACGGATATGCTTTCCGCCACAAATTCTGAAGTAGAGAGCGCCATGAACCACCGGCGCCGACGGGCCGTACTCCACGGTGGTATTTTTTCCGAAGAGGCGTTTAATGCCTTCAATTCCGGACATGCATATATCCGTGCTGCTCAAGATGGACTTGCCAGAGCAACGGACCAGTATGTGAAGGATATACAGGTAAGAGAAATTAATAAGTATGTGTAGTAGTAGCCCCTGAGACTTGAAACAGTTGGCACAACTGATTTAAGGATCATTGTATGCATAGGTTCTTGTAGAGAAGAATACCCAGTTGTCTCAAGAGCTGGAGGAATGTAAGGCCCAAATGAAGGCCAATGCTGCCAGACAAGGGGAATCCAAGAAGGCTTCTTCTGGTAATAATTTCCTTCTACCAGTTTGTTTGTTCGGCATGGTTTATAAATCTGACGAAAAAATTCGGCAGACAATCCCAGAGGGAATCCAAAGACTATGGGAGATAATGAGCTGCATCTGCAAAGTCAGCTGAAGGCGGGCGAACGCGTGCTGACGCAGTCTATTCAGGAGAGGAATAAACTTCAAGATGCGAATCTTCGATTGAGCATCGAATTGAAAGATGTTCGGGCTCAGCTCGCGGACTCCGTGAAGGAGAACCGGAGGCTTTGACGCAGCATTTAAAGTAAGTGCTTGAACGAACTGTAGTATAGTTCAGGGAAGAGGCGTATTGATAGAGTTATGTCTGTAGGTATGGTGACGGGCCATCCTAAAGAGGAGATGCTCGGCTCCGCAGGTGATATGTTGCAGGAGCTTTCAAAACTGCACGAACGAGCTCGGCAGGTGATGCAGGGTATTGTCCAGGCCTTGTGGCCATCCGCTTCCCTGTCAGGAGGCATGAGTGAACTTGTAGAGATGCTCAAAGGAGCACGACGACGCTTCCGATTATAGAAGGTGTCGGCTTGCCGGCAAGGTGCGAGAGAAGCTTGGGCCATGGTGAAGACGCGATACGCCAAAGCTGACCCTAACCATATGGCCGAAGTTGGGCCGGCTGGGTCAGATGGACAAGAGATACCCGTTAGTTCTGTGTATGATCAAGTAGCGTTAGCTGCAAAGTATTCCCAGCAGGATTGTATGTTAGACCGCCTGTTGGATGGTATAGAGGAAGAGTACGGCCAGTCGATATGATTATGTAATTTGAACGGGCTCATGTACTCCCTAGCCGGATTGAAAATCATTTGTCATGGCGGACCTTTTCGCTTCAGCCCCCGGATCTGACAGTCCGGGGTGTGTCCGAATACCCACACAGTTATGAAAAACTAGGGTATGCGCGGAAACCAGGCGTAGGGGTCATAAGTGCTTGAACAGACAAGTACCCAACTAGTTATGTTATATTACATGGATAGTAAGAAACATCTTCCAGAGAGAATAGTTTCGTTAGGGGTTCCTTTCTCTAGGCACGCATGCATCGATGTGGATGTCCGATCTGCGAATAGAAGCGCGGGAAACAAAACATCTGGGTTTTTTCGTTGTTATGAATGAGGACATCTTTTATTCACCGACCGAATATTCCCTTAAGAACGCTAGCTTTCGGCTTCACCCAGTCCGAGGTACACATCCGGCTCAACCGGCAGTAACAATCGCAGAGGTGCTCCCCTTATGCCCTAGCCGAATTAATGGGAACGTAGGGCATAAATACAAGAGCCAGGCAACCCAGCATGGCCAAAACTTAAGTCATATCGATGCATGTAATGGTGAATAAAAGGCACATATGGAAAGAAAAATGCATATGTGGCTGGCAAGAAGCCTTTAAAAGTGGTTATATTTAGTTTCTGAATAGGAAGCCCCCAGGTATAGTGTGCACGCATAGTGCAGCCGGAATGCTTAGGGCATCCATACAGTTTTAAGGCTGTAAAAAAAGGAAAAGAAAGAAAAAGAAAAGGGGAGAGAAAGGAGGAAAGGGAACATAATTGAAGAAGCGGAGTGAAGGAGATGAACACTGGGTTCGGCGCTAGGCGTAGAATCTCCGGAGTCTGTCCGCGTTCCATGGGTTCGGCTCGAGTCTGTTATCAGATGCGTTGCGTAGACGGTACGCTCCTCCGGTGAGAACTTTATCAATGATGAAGGGACCCTCCCACTTGGGTTTGAGTTTGTCCTTCTTCTTCTCAGGTAGGCGTAGAACGAGTTCGCCAATGTTATAAGTTTTGACTCGTACTTCTCTGCTTTGATACCTTCGGGCCTGTTGCTGGTAGAATGCGAAACGGGCTTTAGCAACATCAGGCTCCTCCTCCAAAGCATCTAAGTTGTCCTACCAGTCTAACTCGGCCTCCTTCTCTTCATACATGCGCACGCGAGGTGACTCATGAATTATGTCGCAGGGCAGTACTGCTTCTGCACCGTATACCATAAAAAATGGTGTGTATCCGGTGGTGCAATTCGGCGTGGTCCGCAGCCCCCAGAGTACGGAGTCGAGTTCCTCGAGCCAATGCGTGTCTGATTCCTTCAAGGATCGCACTAGTCTGGGTTTGATGCCGCTCATGATAAGACCATTTGCATGTTCAACTTGACCGTTTGTTTGGGGGTGATAGACAGAGGCGTAGTCGAGCTTAATGCCCATTTTGCCGCACCAGGCTTTTACCTCTTCGGCTGTAAAATTGGAGCCATTGTCAGTGATGATACTATGGGGGACACCGTAGCGGTGTAAAACCTCTGATATGAAGTCTATCACTGGTCCGGATTCGGCTGTTTTAACTGGTTTGGCTTATATCCATTTGGTGAACTTGTCCACCATGACCAATAAATATTTTTTCTTATGGCTTCCCCCCTTAAGGGGTCCCACCATATCCAGCCCCCAGACGATGAAGGGCCAAGTTATGGGGATCGTTTGGAGAGCGGTAGGGGGCATATGGCTCTGATTGGCAAATAGTTGGCAACCAACGCAATGTTGGACAAGGTCCTGTGCGTTCGCCCGGGCTGTCGACTAGTAAAACCCTGTCCGAAAGGCCTTGCTCATGAGGGCTTGGGCTGCCACGTGGTGCCCGCCTAGTCCGGAATGGATTTCGGCTAAGAGCCACCGCACTTCCTCTTCGGAGATGCATCGTTGGAGCACTCCGGTGGGGCTCTTCTTGTAGAGTTCTCCTCCATGGACTTTGTAGGCTTTAGAGCATTGCACAATACAACGCGCCTCATTTTGGTCCTCGGGGAGCTCTTGCCTAGTAAGGTAGGCCAATAAGGGCTCGGTCCATGGGGCGATGACAACCATTATTTCGTGGGCCGAAGATGTTATTTCGGTGGCAGAGCCTCCGATTACGTCTGAAGGTTCAGAATCTGGGGTTGTGTTTGGAGCCGGACTAATAGTGCCAGACTCCCCTTCCCATGCCACGGACAGCTTGAACAGCCTTTCTAAGAAGATATTGGGTGGGACGGGGTCGCGTCTAGCGCCGATGAGGGCGAGGATATCGGCCGCTTGGTTATTTTCTCTGACCACATGGTGGAATTCGAGCCCCTCGAACCGAGCTAACATTTTGAGGACGGCATTGCTATAAGCTGCCATTTTCGGGTCCTTGGCGTCAAAGTCTCCATTTACCTGAGATATTGCGAGGTTTGAGTCCCCGCGTACTTGGAGGTGTTGAATGCCCATGGAGACCACCATCCGAAGACCATGTAATAGAGCCTCATATTCGGCTGCATTGTTGGAGTATGTGTATAATATTTGGAGGATGTACTGCACCGTATCCTCGGTGGGGGAGGACAAGACGACACCTGCTCCCAATCCGGCCAACATTTTGGATCTGTCTAAATGCATGATCCAATTTGAGTACGTGCCGTACTCTCTAGGGAGTTTGTCCTATGTCCATTCGGCGACGAAGTCAGCCAGTACTTGCGACTTAATGGCCCGCCGTGGCTTGTATGTTATGTCGAACGGAAGGAGCTCAATAGCCCATTTAGCAATTTGGCATGTTGCGTCGCGTTTATTTATTATGTCATTGAGTGGTACTTCGGAGGCCACCGTGATCGAACACTCTTGAAAGTAGTGTCATAGTTTTCGGGATGCCATGAAGACCGCATACGCTATCTTTTGATAGTGCGGGTACCGAGATTTACATGGAGTGAGGATTGTGGACACGTAATATACTGGCTTTTGGAGCGGGAACTTGTGTCCGTCTGCCTCTCGTTCGACGACGAGCACTGCACTCACAACTTGGTTTGTTGCGGCTATGTATAATAGCATGGGTTCACAAATGTTTGGCGCGGTCAGGACTGGGTTGGTGGCCAAGAGTGCCTTGATTTCTTCCAGTCCGGCCGTGGCCACATCCGTCCACTCGAAGTGTTTGGTGCATCTAAGAAGGCGATACAGGGGTAGTGCCTTTTCTCCTAAGCGGGAGATAAAATGGCTTAAGGCAGCCACACATCCAGTTAGTTTCTGGATCTGCTTGAGGTCTGTTGGGATAGCCAACTGTGACAGAGCTCGGTTTTTTGCCGAATTTGCTTCAATTCCTCTATTGGAAACGATGAAGCCGAGCAATTTTCTGGAGGGTACTCCAAAGACACACTTCTCCGGGTTGAGCTTGATGTCGTATGTTCATAGATTATCGAACGTAAGCCTCAAGTCGTCTATTAAGGTTTCGACGTGTCTTGTTTTGACGAGCACGTCGTCTACGTAGGCCTCTACTGTCTTGCCGATTTGTTTTTCCAGGCATGTCTGAATCATGCGTTGATAGGTTGTGCCGGCGTTTTTGAGCCCGAAGGGCATGGTGTTGAAACAGAAGGGGTCGTACGGAGTGATGAAGGCTGTTGCAGCCTGGTCGGACTCCGCCATCTTTATTTGATGGTATCCGGAGTATGCATCAAGGAAACACAATGAGTCATGTCCTGCTGTGGCATCGATTATTTGATCAATGCGGGGGAGGGGGAAGGGATCCTTAGGGCAAGCTTTATTTAGGTCTTTGAAATCGACACACAAGCGCCAGGATTTGTCCTTTTTTGGTACCATTACCAAGTTTGCTAGCCAATCCGGCTGTTTGATGTCTCTGATGAATCCGGCCTCGAGTAGCTTGGCTAGCTCTTCCCCCATGGCTTGCCGCTTAGGCTCTGAGAAGCGTCTAAGAGTCTGCTTGACTGGCTTGTATCCTTTTAGTATGTTGAGGTTGTGTTCGGCCAGCCTGCGTGGGATGCCCGGCATATCTGAGGGATGCCAGGCGAAAATGTCCCAATTTTCACGCAGGAAGTCTCGCAGTGCGGCATCTATTGTGGGGATCAGCTGTGTCCCGATGGAAGCTGTCTTCGAAGGGTCTGTTGGGTGGACCTGGAATTTGACTATCTCGTCCACTGGTTTGAAGGAGGTGGATTTAGGTCGCTTGTCGAGTATCATGTCGTCTCTGTCTACTGTTGCTCACAGTGTTGCCAGTTCTTCGTCTGCGAGGGCTTCTGACAATGCCTCCAGTGCGAGGGCGGCGGTTTTATTTTCAGCGCGGAGTGCGACGTCCGGATCGCTAGCTAGAGTGATGATTCCATTGGGCCCGGGCATTTTGAGCTTCATGTACCCGTAATGGGGTATAGCCTGAAAGCTCGCGAATGCGTCCCGCCCCAAGAAGGTGTGGTATCCGCTGCTGAATGGGGCCACTTGGAATGTAATTTCTTTGGACCTGTAATTCTCCGGCATGCCGAATACCACATCCAGTGTGATTTTTCCCGCGCATTGTGCCTCCCGACTAGGGATGATTCCCCTGAAGGTCGTGCTGCTCCGTTCAATGCGGCTCTTGTCAATTTCCATCTTGTTAAGCGTTTCCTCATAGATGAGGTTTAGTCCGCTTCCGCCGTCCATGAGCACTTTAGTGAGTCTGAAGCCATCCACGATTGAGCTAAGGACCAAAGCGGCAGGTGCTCGGACTGTTCATAATTGAGGTTCGTCACTGGCATTGTAAGTTATAGCCGTGTCATTCCATGGGTTTATTGTTGCCACGTGGCAAACTTCTGCGAGGCTGCGCTAAGCTCGCTTGCGCCTATTATGTGAGGCGAACGTCTTGAAGACTGTAAATACCGTATTGTTGTCTCCGTCGGGATGTTGCTCTGCTGTATGTTTTATGAGGAGATCCTCGCCGCTCTTTGCTATCTGCCGGAGTATCCAACATGCTCTAAGGCTATGTGTTGGCATAGTATCCGGTGTGTTGTGAATCTTGCACGGCCCGTTTAGCCATTCTTCCAATACGGCTCCGTGCCTTATGGCGGGCTTTATTTTCTTGGTACTTGAATCGGGTGACTTACGAGAGTTTACCCTTTTAGTTCGGACAGAGGATTTGGCTAGAGCCAGATTGTCCCAAAAACTTGTTTGGGTTTTCCAGGTGCTTTCCATTGCGCAGTATTTTTGCACTATGTCCGCTAAGTCAGCAAAGTGTACTATTTTACGTCGACTTATAGCGTTGAGAATCCCTTTGTCCGTGCAATTTTTACAAAAGAGGGAGATTGCG
This sequence comes from Triticum dicoccoides, assembly GCF_002162155.2. Lineage (NCBI taxonomy): Eukaryota > Viridiplantae > Streptophyta > Magnoliopsida > Poales > Poaceae > Triticum > Triticum dicoccoides. The sequence goes on along the minus strand of NC_041393.1, from coordinate 21,881,979 downwards.
TCTGCCTCGCGACAATCCTTGACCCTGTTTATCACAAGGAGGAATTTGGCCCAGTAACGATGTACTATTTCTTGGGGATCTTATCTGATATGGGAAAGATTGGATAAATCAGGGTGGGTGGGCGGATTTGAATCCGAATCCCGACCCGATCTGGGTCCCAAGGGCAAAGGAGCTTCCGAGCTTAACGGCTCGGGTTCTGGGGTGTTGCCCGATTTCTTCGGCCCGCCCCCCGATCCTGAGTCCGAGACAGGGGTCATGTCCTCCCGCGAGCGGGTGTCCGGCTCGGAGAGCTTGGAAATCCATACATAGTTCGTCCTCAAAGTGGAGGGAGAATTAGGATGATGCTCTTCCACTACCGCTATCTCGTGGGTGACCGATGGAGAATGAATCTCCCTTTGATCGGGTTTAAGCCCAATCCGGTCATAGTCCATAGCAACGCCCAGGGCGGATATGCGATCCAAGAGCTCATTGAGGGAGAAGAGCTCCATTGGGTCCATCTGTTCGGCGAATTCCGAATCGACGTGGAGGCTATTTTTAATGACCTGAGAAGTCATTGTCGGTGCAACAGCCGATCGGGCGGTCATAATGCAGCCGCCCAGTCGGAGAGTTTGGCCTAAAGCCAGGGCTCCCCCGGAGGTGATGTTGTCTTTGACAACGATACAAGCCATCAGGCCTTATCGCGACGGCACAATGGAACTCTCAATGAAAGCACCAATGTCGGTGTCAAAACCGGCGGATCTCGGGTAGGGGGTCCCGAACTGTGCGTCTAAGACTAATGGTAACAGGAGGCAGGGGACACGATGTTTACCCAAGTTCGGGCCCTCTCGATGGAGGTAAAATCCTACTTCCTGCTTGATTGATCTTGATGATATGAGTATTACAAGAGTTGATCTCCCACGAGATCAGAGAGGCTAAACCCTAGAAGCTAGCCTATGGTACGATTGTTGTTGTTGTGTCCTACGGACTAAACCCTCCGGTTTATATAGACACCGGAGGGGGCTAGGGTTACACAGAGTCGGTTTACAGAGGAGGAGATCTACATCCGAATCGCCAAGCTTGCCCTCCACGCCAAGGAGAGTCCCATCCGGACACGGGACAAAGTCTCGAGTCTTGTATCTTCACGGTCCAACAGTCCGGCCAAAGTATATAGTCCGGCTGTCTGGATACCCCCTTATCCAGGACTCCCTCAGCCGGCATGAAGATGGAGTCGGACTCTGGTGATGGCTTGACAGACGACTTGAGGAGGCGCTGTAGGGCGACGCCGATTGGTATTGCTTGCCGGGTGGAGCCGATCCGTGCCAGGGCATCTGCTTGCTCGTTGTCATTTCTTGGCACATGGAGGAACTCACACCCGTCAAAATATCCACTAAGTTGCTGGACCACCAAGTCAGAGTCACCATAGCATAGGATCCGGCGAATTCCGAGTTCCTTGGCAAGTCGGAGCCCGTGTATAAGTGCCTCGTATTCAGCTACGTTGTTGGAGGCGGCAAAGTGGATTTGCAGCACATATCTGAGCTTGTCGCCTTTGGGAAAGGTGAGGACAATGTCGGCTCCCAGACTGGTGCGCATCTTTGAGCCATCAAAGTGCATCCGCCAATGGGTGGAGTCTGGCGCTGGTGGCAGGTACTGGGTCTCGGCCCAGTCGACGAGGAAGCCGGCCAGCGCTTGTGGCTTGATGGCGGTGCGAGGCTGGTAGTACATGGTGTAGGGGGGCAGATCAATGGCCCATTTGGCCACTCGGCCTGAGGCATCTCGGCTTCCAATGATATCAGCAAGCAGAGCAGTGCAGACAACAATTATTGGGTGCTCTTGAAAGTAAGGCTTCAGCTTCTTGGCGGCAAAGTGCACACCATAGCACATCTTCTGATAGTGGGGGTAGTTTTGCTTGGAGGCGGACAATACTTCACTTAAGTAATACACCGGCCTCTGGACCGGCAACGCTTTGCCCTCCTCCTTGCGCTCCACTACTATGACTGTGCTGACCACCCGACTGGTGGCGGCGATGTAGAGGAGCATGGGCTCTTTATCAGTCGGAGCCGCCAAGATAGGCGGGGTGGTTAACATCTTCTTGAGCTGGAAAAAGGCTTCTTCCGCCTTGTCGTTCCACTCGAAAAAATGGTCTTCTTCATGAGCTGGTACAGGGGAAGAGCCTTCTCGCCCAGCCGACTGATGAAACGGTTGATTGATGCCAGGAAGCCGGTGAACTTCTGCACGTCCAGCAGTCGGGTGGGCACCTCCATCTTCTCAATGGCCTTGATCTTCACATGGTTGCACTCTATGCCGCGCTCTGAGACCAGGAAGCCGAGGAGCTGGCTGGCTGGTACTCCGAAGATGCATTTCTCCGGGTTGAGCTTGATCTGGAATCGGCACAGGTTCTCAAAAGTCTCCTTGAGGTCTTCCAGCAGCGTGCCATGCTTCTCCGTCTTCACCACCACATCATCCACATAAACATGGGCGTTTCTGCCGAGTTGCTTGAGGAGACACTTCTGCATGCAACGCTGAAACGTGGCGCCGACATTTCGCAAGCCGAACATCATGGTCAGGTAGCAGAAGGCTCCAATTGGCGTGATTGAGGGAGTCCCGGATTAGGGGGTGTCCGGATAGCCGGACTATACCTTTGGCCAGACTCCTGGATTATGAAGTTACAAGATTGAAGACTTCGTCCCGTGTCCAGATGGGACTTTCCTTGGCGTGGAAGGCAAGCTTGGTGATACGAATATGTATATCTCCTCCCATTGTAACCGACTCTGTGTAACCCTAGCCCTCTCCGGTGTCTATATAAACCGGAGGGTTTTAGTCCGTAGGACGAACAACAATCATACCATAGGCTAGCTTCTAGGGTTTAGCCTCTCTAATCTCATGGTAGATCTACTCTTGTACTACCCATATCATCAATACTAATCAAGTAGGAGTAGGGTTTTACCTCCATCGAGAGGGCCCGAACCTGGGTAAAAACATCGTGTCCCTTGTCTCCTGTTACCATCCGCCTAGACGCACAGTTCGGGACCCCCTACCCGAGATCAACCGGTTTTGACACCGACATTGGTGCTTTAATTGAGAGTTCCCCTCTGTCGTCATCTTTAGGCCCGATGGCTCCTCTGATCATCAACAACGGTGCGGTCCAGGGTGAGACTTTTCTCCCCGAACAGATCTTCATATTCGGCGGCGTTGCACTGCGGGCCAATTCGCTTGGCCATCTGGAGCAGATTGAAAGCTACACCCCTGGCCATCAGGTCAGATTTGGAAGTTTGAACTACACGGCTGACGTCCGCGGAGACTTGATCTTCGACGGGTTCGAGCCACAGCCGAGCGTGCCGCACTGTCACGATGGGCATGATCTAGCTCTGTCGCCGAACAGTGCCCAGGAGGCCGCACCAGTGTCCGCTCCGACCCTTAGCTCGGAGCCGACTGCGCCAATCGAGGACAGGTGGCTGGACACCGCCTCGGGGGCTGCAATCTCTACGGCGATCGAGCGGAACACCAGCCTTGTCCTTTGTGAAGCTCGTGACTCCAAGGTGCCGGACTCCTCTCGGGACTCCGAACCTTCCGCGCCCCTGCCGATCGAATCCGATTGGGCGCCGATCATGGAGTTCGCCGCCACGGACATCTTTCAGCACTCGCCCTTCGGCGACATTCTGAATTCACTAAAGTCTCTCTCTTTATCAGGAGAGCCCTGGCCGGACTATGGTCAACAAGGTTGGGATGCAGGCAACGAAGAAATTCAAAGCCCACCCACCACCCACTTCATAGCCACTGTTGATGATTTAACCGACATGCTCAACTTCGACTCCGAAGACATCGACGGTATGGACGCCGATGCAAGAGACGACCAAGAACCAGCGCCTATAGGGCACTGGAAGGCCACCTCTTCATACGACATATACATTGTGGACACCCCAAAATAAGGGAATGGCGATGGAACAACAGAGGATGACCCCTCCAAGAAGCAGCCTAAGCGCCGGCATCAGCGGCGCCGCTCTAAATCCCGCCAAAGTAAAAACAGCGATTCCGGCACGGGAGATAATAACACCCCGGACAATACCGAAGACAACCCCCTCCAAAAGACAAGCCATGGGAGAGGAGCTAGCCAAACTACTGGAGGCCGGATTCATCATAGATATAAAACATCCGGACTGGCTAGCAAACCTGGTGATGGTACCAAAGAAGGACAAATCCTGGTGCCTATGCGTCGATTTCAAGGACCTCAACAAGGCTTGCCCAAAGGATCCCTTCCCCCTCCCCCGCATCGATCAAATTATCAACGCTACCGCAGGACACGATTCATTGTGTTTCCTCGACGCATACTCCGGCTACCATCAAATTAAGATGGCAGAGCCAGACCAAGCCGCAACGGCATTCATCACCCCATACGGCCCATTTTGCTTCAACACAATGCCCTTCGGGCTCAAAAACGCCGGCGCAACATATCAGCGCGTGATTTAGACATGTCTGGCAAACCAGATCGGCAAAACAGTGGAGGCATACGTAGATGACGTGGTCTCCAAAACCAAGCATGTCGAAACTCTAGTAGACGACTTGAGGCTCACATTCGATAACCTCTGAACATATGACATCAAGCTTAACCCGGAAAAATGCGTTTTCGGCGTACCAGTCGGAAAGCTCTTGGGCTTCATTGTATCCGGTAGAGGAATTGAAGCAAACCCAGCCAAGATTCGAGCTCTGTCACAATTGGATATCCCAAAGGACCTCAAACAAATACAAAAATTGACTGGATGCGTGGCGGCTTTATCTCCCGCTTGGGAGAAAAGGCATTACCCCTTTATCGCCTACTCCGGCGCACCGAACACTTTGAGTGGACGTATGCCGCCACGGCCGGACTCGAAAAAATAAAAGCCATATTGGCAACAAACCCGGTCCTGGCCGCGCCTAACATCGGCGAACCAATGCTATTATACATTGCGGCAACTTATCAAGTTGTAAGCGCAGTGCTCGTCGTCGAACGAGAAACGGACGGACACAAATTCCCCCTTCAAAAACCATTTTACTACGTGTCCACTGTCCTCACTCCATGCAAGTCACGGTACCCGCATTATCAAAAGATAGCTTACGCGGTGTTTATGGCATCCCGGAAGCTGTGACACTACTTTCAAGAGTGTTCGATAACAATAGCCTCTGAAGTACCTCTTAACAATATTATAAACAACCGCGACGCGACGGGATGGATTGCCAAATGGGCCATTGAGCTCCTCCCGTTCGACATAACCTATAAGCCACGGCGAGCTATTAAGTCGCAAGTTTTGGCCGACTTCGTCACCGAATGGGCTGAAGCCGAACTCCCTAAAGAGTACGACACATATTCCAACTGGATCATGCACTTCGACGGCTCCAAACTGTTAGCTGGTCTGGGGGCTGGCGTTGTTCTGACGTCCCCAATAGGAGATACAGTTCAATATGTACTCCAGATAATGTATACGGACTCCAACAACGCAGCCGAATACGAGGCCCTTCTACATGGTCTCCGGATGGCAGTCTCCATGGGCATCCAACGCCTAGAGGTGCGCGGGGATTCAAACCTCAGGATATCCCAAATAAATGGAGACTTTGATGCCAAGGATCCGAAAATGGCAGCTTATCGCAACACCGTCCTAAAAATGTCAGCTCGGTTCGAGGGTCTCGAATTTCACCATATAGCCCGGGAAAACAATCAGGCAGCAGACGTCTTGGCACGCATTGGCGCAAAGCACGATGTAGTCCCCCCCCCCAACATTTTCTTGGAGAGGCTATTCAAGCCATCCGTATTATGGGAAGGGGAATCCGGAAATAACAGCCCGGACCCAATCGCACTGCCCGACACCGAACATTTTGACACAACGGGATGCTCTGCCAACGAAGTAACATCCTCAACCCACGTAATAATGGCAGTCATTGCCCCATGGACAGAACCATTCCTAGACTACCTAACCAGGCAGGAACTTCCCGAGGACCAAAATGAGGCACGCTTCATAGTGCGGCAATCTAAAGCCTATAAAGTCCATGAGGGAGAGCTTTATAAGAAAAGCACCACCGGAGTCCTTCAAAGGTGTATCTCCGAAGAGGAAGGGCAGAATCTTCTGGCTGAAATTCATGCCGGACTCGGCGGGCACCACGCCGCAGCCCGGGCCCTTGTAAGCAAGGCCTTCCGTACAAGATTTTATTGGCCGACGGCCTGGGCAGATGCTCAGGACTTAGTCCAACGATGCGTTGGTTGCCAGCTCTTTGCTAACCAAAGCCATATGCCACCCACCGCCCTTCAAACTATACCCATCACCTGGCCCTTCGCGGTCTGGGGGCTTGACATGGTTGGACCCCTTAAAGGAGGAACCCACAAGCAAAAATACCTACTGGTCATGGTGGATAAATTCACCAAATGGATAGAGGCCAAGCCTGTTAAGACGGCCGAATCCGGACCGGTGATAGACTTCATATCAGGGGTCGTACACCATTACGGCGTCCCCCACAACATCATCACTGATAACGACACAAACTTTACAGCCGACGAGGTCAAACTCTGGTGCAAAAACATGGGCATCAAGCTCGACTATGCTTCAGTCTATCACCCACAAACTAATGGTCAAGTCGAGCGAGCAAATGGTCTGATCATGAGCGGCATGAAACCCAGATTAGTGCAGTCCCTCAAGGAATCTAACACGCACTGGGTAGAGGAGCTCGACTCCGTACTCTGGGCGCTGCGGACCACGCCGAATCGCACCACCGGATTCACACCATTCTTTATGGTATACGGCGCAGAGGCAGTTCTGCCCTGTGACATAATTCATGACTCACCTCGCGTGCGCATGTACGAAGAAAGAGAAGCCGAACTCGATCGGCAGGACAGTTTGGATGCCTTGGAGGAGGAGCGTGATGTGGCAAAAGCCCGTTCCGCATTCTATCAACAGCAGGCTCGAAGGTATCAAAGCAGAGAAGTACGGGCCAAAACTTACAATGTTGGTGAGTTAGTTCTATGCCTGCCGGACAAGAAAAAGGACAAACTCAAGCCCAAATGGGAAGGTCCCTTTATTATTGACCAAGTCTTGACTGGTGGAGTGTATCGTCTGCGAGATGCATCGGATAACTGACTCGAGCCGAACCCATGGAACGCAGCCCATCTCCGAAGATTCTACGCCTAGCGTCGGACTCTGTGTTCGTCTCCTTCCTCTGTCTATTTTTTACACATTAGCTGTCTTATATTTCTCTCCTTCTCCCTCCCTTTCTCTTACAGCCTTTAAGGGCTCGTTCGCGCCTTGTTCACACACAATTGACACGCTATCCACGCTCATTATACCTGGGGGCTTCTTTAACAGAAGCTTGTTTATACGGGCTTCATGCCCAACACATGTGTCACACTTCCGCATGTACCTTTTATTCACCATTATATGCATCAATATGACTTAAGTTTTGGCCAAGCTGGGTTGCCTGGCTCCTGTGCTTACCCCTACGTTCCCGATTGTTCGGCTAGGCGGTAAAGGGAGCACCTCTGCGATTGTTACTACCGGGTCAGCCGAATGTGTACCTCAGACTGGGTGAAGCCGAAAGCTAGCATTCTTAAGGGAATATTCGGCCGGTGAACTAAAGATGATTTCTCACTCATTTATTTATCCGCCCCTAGATGCTTTTCTGCTTTTTTGGCAGTCCGGACATGCACTTTAGGGCATGCCTCCCAGGGAAAGGAACCCCTAACGGAACTATTCTCCCTGGAAGATGTTTCTTACTAACCATGTAATATAACATAACTAGTTGGGCACTTGTCTGTTCAAGCACTAATGACCCCTACGCCTGGTCTCCATGCATGCCCCGGTTCTTACATAATTGAGAGGGTATTCGAACACACTCCGGACTATCAGGTCCCGAGGTTGAAGCGAAAAGGTCCGCCCTGACAAACGATCTACAATCCGGCTAGAAGGCATTTTACATGTCATCTTAAATTACATAGTCAATTTGACTGGGTATATTCCTCTTCAATACCATCTAACAGGCTGTCTAGTTTACAGTCCTGTTGGAAATATTTGGCGGCCAACTCTACCTGGCCGTACACTAAGCTCACATGGATCTCCTTCCCATCGGGCCCCACAGGTCTGTCCTCGGCCATGTGGTTTGGGTCAGCCTTCATGTACCGCGTCTTCACCATGGCCCAGGCCTCCCTGGCGCCTTGACGGTAGGCCGATATCTTCCATAATCGGAAGCGCCGCCGCGCTCCCTTCAGCTTCTCTGCAAGCTCTCCAAGGCCTTCGGGCATGGAGACGGATGGCCACAAGGCCTGGGCGACGCCTTGCATCACCTACCGAACTCGTTCGTGCAGTTGTGAGAGCTCGGGAAGAAGGTCACCCGCAGAACCGGGCATTTCCTCTGCAGGTCGACCTATTAGCATACCTATAGACATAACTCTGTCAATCGACTTCCTCGCCGAACTCTTTTTTGAAAGTTCGTTCAAGCACTTACTAAAAATGCCACGTCGAAGCCGCCGATTCTCCTTCACGGAGTCCGACAGCTGAGCACGAACATCCTTTAGTTCTTCGCCCAGCTGGATGTTGGCATCTTGGAGATTATTCTTCTCCTGCCTCACCTTCGTAAGCACGCTCTCGCCGGCCTTTAACCGGCGCAAGAGTTGTTGCTTGTCCGGACCTACTCTGGCGCCATCTGCAATGTTATGGTCAGATTTGCACACACGCCGCACTTCACAACATACTTATCTTTTGAAGCATATATTACCAGAGGGGGTCTCCTTGGCCTCCCCTGTCGCGGCTAGTGCAGTCTCAAGTTGGGCTTTGCACTCTTCCAGCTCCTGGGACAGTTGGGTATTCTTTTCTGTGAGATCCTGCATAACAAATGATCCTTAAATCAGTTATTCTAACTGTTTCAAGTCTCGGGGGCTACTGACATATATAACCATCAAATTTTCTCACCCGTATGTCTTTCACATACTGCTCCGTGGCTCTGGCTAGACCATTTTGAGCGGCACGGAGGTACACATCTCCCAAATTGAAGGCATCCAATGCCTCTTGGGAGAAACAAGCGTCACGAAGAACTGTCCGGCGACGCCTGTGGTTCATGGCACTCTCCACCTTGGAATTGGTGGCAGACAGCCCATCCGCATCCTCTGTCGGAGGAGCATCCGGTGCGCGCCTCGTGTTCGCCTTCGCTTCCGGACCCGGCCTTGGAGCCTGGCTGGTGGAGGCGCGATTGGCAACCTCTCCGGATATAGTCCGGCGAGCGCTCTTTTTCCTGAAGAGAGCACGAGCGTTAGTATGCCTTGAGGGAATAAAACCTGGGAATAAGATGGCACGCCATACCGCTACGCCGGCGTCTCAATCCGGACCGCACTTCTTTTCAGCCTGCTGGGCCTTGCTGCCCCTTGTTGGCTAGCCACCGCAGGCTCGGCCTCCCGCCTCAAGGACTTCCCCTGCAAAAACACCGCTCGTATATGATGATCAAATAAGCACGGATGGATCATTTTAAAAGTACCGGGACTTCGGTCTCAGTTACTTGTGAGGCTGGAAGCAGTCCGTGATAATCGGCCGTAATGGCCACCAAGGCGTTGTCCTTGCTCAATTGATGAAACACCCCATCGATCAGCTCCATAGATAAGTCCGAGTCCTCTTGGGAGACTAGGTCGAAGGACCATTCCGGGTCCTCGGGTTGTGGAGGAGGGCTGTTTATCTCCTTTATAGCCTGGCGTAGCTCCTGCATTGAAATTGCTAGACTGAATACTTAACTACGGGAATATGAAACGGATGGGCGAGTAAAAGTGTCCGCTTACCCAGCTTGGAGGATTGTACATAGAAAATCCGCCCTGTGGGTTGACGCGGAGAAATTCCTCCTCTTCTCCCTTGTACAAAGCGGACAAGATCTTTATTAGAGCGGCAACCGATTCGGCCCCTTACGGCCGCACCGGGTGGCATCGTCCTCCCTGTTGAAGTCCCACATGGGGTGGCCTCTATACTGAAGTGGCTGCACCCCCCGCAAAATGCATGTGGCCATGACCTCGATCGTGGTCAGTCCGGAATGAGCTAACAACATTATCCGGCTCATTAGGTGAAGGACGTCCTTGTCATTTTCCTTCTGAGGGCTTCATGGACGCCAGCTTAGGCGCTTATTTAAAGGAGCATTATCGAACTCAGGGAGGCCGATCCGAACAGGGTCCGGCAAGGGGACATCTTCTATATAAAACCATTCTGAAGGCCAGTCTTCGGACGCCTTCTTTGGGGTTCCGGATAGATATCCGGTCCCGGCGATGCGCCATAGTCGGCTCCGCCCACTTGATATATTGACCCCTCCTGAGAACGGGGCACAAGGCAGAACGGCTTCTTCCACAGCGCGAAATGAGCCTCGATGCCCAAAAACAGCTCGCAAAGGGCTATGAAGCCCGCAATATGCAATATGGAGGCAGGCGTAAGGTTGTGCAACTGGAGGCCGTAGAACTCCAGGAGCCCCCGGAGAAACAGATGAATTGGAAATCCGAGCCCTCTTATCAAATAAGGGACAAGGCATACCCACTCTCCTTTGGAGGGACTGGGGACGCTCTCCGCTTGCTCTCCACCATTATAGGTGGCAAGCCCGGCTCGAACCGGGACCATGTAGGCTGGGGGGAGAAACCCATTGGCTTGGAGCGTCACTAGCTCGCTGTGCAGGACGGAGCATCTCTCCCAATCTCCAGGCTGAGGGCTGGGAGGGCAAGAGGAGGAGCTGCGTCGACTGGCCATGATGGAATGGATCTCTATCGGATGCGCTCTGATGAATGCTCGCGAAGGGAAGATGGTGTGATTCGGATCTAAATCCTCGTCTCTTTTATAGGCAGCTCATTTCCGCAGCTAGGGGGGTAAATGAAAAAACACCCTGGCTTTTCGCATTCGTTTGACGCGTGGAAGATGGCCATTATTGGGCGTGGAAGCCAAGGAGCGCAACATTCACCAGAAGCCGGACACTATTCAACAGGTATATGGAATTTGGAGAAGAACCCGCCTTGCAATGCCGAAGACAAATCTGCGTGCCGGACTCATCGATCATCGTCATTGAAGCCTGGTTCGGGGGCTACTGAGGGAGTCCCGGATTAGGGGATGTCCGGATAGCCGGACTATACCTTTGGCCGGACTCGTGGACTATGAAGATACAAGATTGAAGACTTTGTCCCGTGTCCGGATGAGACTTTGCTTGGTGTGGAAGGCAAGCTTGGCGATACGAATATGTAGATCTCCTCCCATTGTAACCGACTCTGTGTAACCCTAGCCCTCTCTGGTGTCTATATAAATAGGAGGGTTTTAGTCCGTAGGACGAACAACAATCATACCATAGGCTAGCTTCTAGGGTTTAGCCTCTTTGATCTCGTGGTAGATCTACTCTTGTACTACCCATATCATCAATATTAATCAAGCAGGAGTAGGGTTTTACCTCCACCGAGAGGGCCTGAACCTAGGTAAAAACATCGTGTCCCTTGTCTCCTGTTACCATCTGCCTAGACGCACAGTTCGGGACCCCTTACCCAAGATCCGCCGGTTTTGACACCGACAGAAGGCGGTCTTCAGCCTGTCGGACGGGTTCATTTTGATCTGGTGGTACCCTGAGTACGCATCCAAAAAACTCAGCAGCTCACATCCAGCTGTGGAGTCTATCACTTGGTCAATTCTTGGCAAATCAAAGGGATCTTTGGGGCAAGCTTTGTTGAGGCTGGTATAATCAATACACATGCGCCACTGCTTATTCTTCTTCAGCACAAGGACTGGGTTGGCCAACCATTCTGGAAAGAATACTTCCATGATGAAGTCGGCTGCTAGAAGCCAGGCTATCTCTTCTCCGACAACTCTTCTCTTCCCTTCCGACAGGCGGCGCAAGGGCTGCCTAACTGGCTTGGCGTCAGGTCGGACATGTAATTTGTGCTCAGCTAAATCCATCGGAACACCTGGCATGTCTTTGGGAGACCATGCAAAGATGTCCCGATTCTCACGGAGGAAATCGATGAGCTTGCTTTCCTATTTGCTGTCAAGGTTTGCACCTATGACAGCGTGCCTCTCCGGGTGCTCCGGGTCCACCTCCGACTCCTTGGGGATGGGTGACATTTCCGGCTTCTTGCCTGCCATCGCCACAACCCGGTCAAGGAGCCGCTTCTCAGCTGCAGTCACAAGCCGGCTGCTGTCTGCAGCGCAGGCAGACGACTTCTTGTAGTCCCCGACTACGGTCGGGATTCCCTTGGTACTTGGCATCTTCATCTTGAGGTAAGCATAGTGGGGGACCGCCATGAACTTGGCCAGAGCGGGCCGGCCAAGTAGCGCATGGTAGGGGCTCTCAAGGTCCACCACTTCAAACCAAACTGGCTCTCGGCGGAAGTGATTCTTGTCTCCAAAGAGAACATCAATCTGGGTCTTGCCGATTGGTGAGCAGGAAAGGCCAGGGACTATGCCATGGAATATAGTCCGACTAGGGTGGAGCTGCTTCTGCTTGATTCCCAACTTCTCCATCGTGTCATGGTACAGGATATTGATGCTGCTGCCGCAATCTATCAGGACTCTGGAGAAACGAGCTACCCGCCTCTTCGTTGCGAAGGTGGCATCTAGGACCAGGGCGTAGGAACCAGGGAGGGCATCACCTCCGGGTGGACGGCCCTGCTCCAACTGATGGGCTTTTCAGACCAATGCATGAACTCTGGAGTATCTGATGCCACTGCTTGTACTTCTTGCTATTGCAGCCGTCTGCTATGTCTGTCATCGGCCACACTGGTGAACACAATGTAGGCTCCATGATCCTCTGGATACTCATCTTGTATGGCACCGACTGGCCGAACGACTGGCTGCTGGGGAGGAGGAGGCGGCGGGCCGGCAGGCGGAGGAGGCAGGAGTCCATCTCCCTTGGCGATTCTGGTGAGCCAATGGCACTTCCGAGTGGTGTGGTTGGACGGCTTCGCGCCATTGTGGAACTTGCAGGGTGCATCAAGAGTCTGCTCGTACGAGAAGGCGGGCAACAATTGGGCTTGCCGCCCTTCTGACGCTTGGGCGGAGGCTGCCCCTCCGTTTGCTGGTCTTCGACTGTCGCCACCTGCTGGCTGGTGGAAGCCGGCTGCGTGGTCTTGCGCTTGTTGTCGCTTGGTTGCTGTCGCCGACTGGTGTCACCAGCCAGAGTCCGAGGAGCCTGAGGGGCTACCTTGCCGGATGCATCAACTAGGATCTCCGCCTTCATGGAGGAGTCGACCGTGGCGTGCTTGTCGGTGATGATCAACAATTTGTCGAGAGTCGCAGGCTCGTCACAGAGAAGTCGGTGCTTGAGGAGGGTGCCTTCTCGGCACCCGGCGGTGAAGTATTCGATGGTCTGCACCTCATGGAAGCCTTCGCAGGAGTTGTGCAGCTCGGGCCAGCACGTGAGATAGTCGCGAGTTGACTCGTTGGGCCCTTGGACGCACAAGGAGAGCTGACGGGGCTTGGGAGGCCGCTTGTACGTGCTGGTGAAGTTGCGGATGAAGGCTTTAGTGAAATCAACCCAACTGTTGATGTTGCGGGGCTTCAGGCTGTTAAGCCACGTCTGGGATGCACCTTGAAGCATGAGCGGGACGTACTTCACAACAACGCGCATGTTGCCGTTCGCTATGCTGACGGCCGTGGAGTAGTCGACCAGCCAGTCCTCCGGCTTCACGGAGCCGGTGTACTTGGGCCTATCTCTTGGGAGCGTGAACCCTTTAGGGAAGGGCTCATCTCGAATTCGTGGGCCGAAGCAAGGCGGACCCAACGCGTCTTCTTCTTCTAGCACCAGGGATCGATTGAGGTGGTCGATCCGATGACGAGCGTTGAGGGAGTCCTGGATTAGGGGGTGTCCGGATGGCCGGACTATAACCTTTGGCCGGACTCCTGGACTATGAAGATACAAGATTGAAGACTTCGTCCCGTGTCCGGATGGGACTTTCCTTGGCGTGGAAGGCAAGCTTGGCGATACGGATGTGTAGATCTCCTCCCATTGTAACTGACTCTGTGTAACCCTAGCCCTCTCCGGTGTCTATATAAACCGGAGGTTTTTAGTCCGTAGGACGAACAACAATCATACCATAGGCTAGCTTCTAGGGTTTAGCCTCTCTGATCTCGTGGTAGATCTACTCTTGTACTACCCATATCATCAATATTAATCAAGCAGGAGTAGGGTTTTACCTCCATCAAGAGGGCCCAAACCTGGGTAAAAACATCGTGTCCCTTGTTTCCTATTACCATCTGCCTAGACGCACAGTTCGGGACCCCCTACCTGAGATCCGCCGGTTTTGACACCGACATTGGTGCTTTCATTGAGAGTTCCTCTGTGTCGTCATCTTTAGGCCCGATGGCTCCCGCGATCATCAACAACGATGCGGGCCAGGGTGAGACTTTTCTCCCCGGACAGATCTTCGTATTCGGCGGCTTTGCACTGCGGGTCAATTCGCTTGGTCATCTGGAGTAGATCGAAAGCTACGCCCCTGGCCATTAGGTCAGATTTGGAAGTTTGAACTAAATGGCTGACGTCTGCGGAGACTTGATCTTCGACGGGTTTGAGCCACAGCCGAGCGCGCCGCACTGTCACGATGGGCATGATCTAGCTCTGCCGCCGAACAGTGCCCTGGAGGCCGCACCCGTGTCTGCTCTGAACCTTAGCTCGGAGCTGACTGCGCCAATCGAGGATGGGTGGCAGGACACCGCCTCGGGGGCTGCAATCTCTACGGTGATCAAGCCGAACACCAGCCTTGTCCTCTGCGAAGCCCGTGACTCCATGGTGCCGGACTCCTCTCCGGACTCCGAACCTTCCGTGCCCCTGCCGATCGAATCCGATTGGGCGCCGATCATGGAGTTCGCCGCCGCGGACATCTTTCAGCGCTCGCCCTTCGGCGACATTCTGAATTCACTAAAGTCTCTCTCTTTATCAGGAGAGCCCTGGCCGGACTATGGTCAGCAAGGATGGGATGCGGATGACGAAGAAATTCAAAGCCCACCCACCACCCACTTCGTAGCCACTGTCGATGATTTAATCGACATGCTCGACTTCGACTCCGAAGACATCGACAGTATGGACAACGATGTAGGAGACGAACAGGAACCAGCGCCTGTAGGGCACTGGACAACCACCTCATCTTACGATGTATACATGGTGGACACACCTAAAAGAAACAACGACGAGGAATAAAGGGACGCAACAAGGGATCGTTCCCTCGAAAGCGGCGGCGTAAGCGCCGCTCCAAACCCCACCTCGACAGAGGCAGCAGCCATACAGACCCAGCCATAGAGCAGGGCGAACCGGCGGACGACGAACATGCCATCGAGCAACCATCCGAATAGGGCAACTTGGATAAACAAACCGAACAACCCATCCCCGGCGAAGATAATAGTCCGGACGACCTCACGCCGGACAAGTTGCTGGAGCAGAAGAACCTCCACAAAAGGCTCGTCGCCACTACGCGTAGCCTGAAAAAGCAGAAGCGGAAGCTCAAAACAGTGGAAGATGCACTCAGAATTAGATGGAGCAAAGTACTCAACACCGCAGACAAATACGGTGACAGTCGCCACACAAAGAGCTATCCGAAGCAAAAATTACTGCCGGAATTTGATGAGGAGGCCTTAGAGACCCCGCAATCAAAAAATAAGGAAGCCACCCGGTCGGATAAACAACCCCATGGCCAACATAGAGCGGCAAACGGCGCCGCACACAAGCTGACACGCGATCCGCACAAGGATTCGCATCAAAAAGACGGCCCAGCCAGATCTATCTACGGGCCAAGAAAGCAAGCTCTAGTAAGCAATGCAACGCAACAAGTATCCAAACATCACGGCACACCCAAATATAGGGGTGCCGCACACCCCCTATGTTTCACCGATGAGGTGTTGGACCATGAATTTCCAGCGGGATTCAAGCCCGTAAACATAGAGGCATACGACGGAACAACAGACCCTGGAGTCTGGATTGAGGATTATATCCTCCACATACACATGGCTAGAGGAGACGACCTCCATACCATAAAATACTTACCCCTCAAGCTCAAAGGGCCAGCCCGGCATTGGCTTAAAAGCCTCCCCGAAAACACCATTGGAAGTTGGGAAGAGCTCGAGGATGCTTTTCGGGCAAATTTTCAAGGGACCTATGTCCGACCTACGAATGTAGTCGATCTAAGTCATATAACTCAACAACCCGGAGAGTCAGCCCCGAAACTCTGGAACAGATTTCTTACTAAAAAGAACCAGATAGTCGACTGTCCGGACGCCGAAGCCTTAGCAGCTTTCAAACACAACGTTCGAGACGAATGGCTCACTAGACACCTCGGCCAAGAAAAGCCAAGAACAATGGCCGCATTAACAAGCCTCATGACCCACTTTTGCGCAGGAGAGGATAGCTGGTTCGCAAGAAGCAGTACCAGCGACCCAAGTACATCCGAAGTTAGGGATGGAAACGGGAAACCGTGACGCAGCAAGGACCAGCGCCGGACCAAGGGAAACAACCCGAAGAGCACGGCAGCCAACGCCGGATTCAAAAGCTCTCAGGAGAATCAGAAAAAGCTGCCCCTCAAGGATAACAGGGACGAGCTATCTAACCTAAACAAAATCTTGGACAAGATATGCCAAATCCATAGTACTCCTGGGAAGCCTACAAACCATACCCACAGAGATTATTGGGTCTTCAAGCAATCTGGCAAACTCAACACCGAACACAAGGGGCTCGACATAGCAAGCGAGGATGATGACGAACCCCACAAGCAGAGCACCAGAGAACAAAAGAATTTCCCACAAGAAGTCAAAACAGTAAACTCACTTCACGTGACAAAAGGGAAAAACAGAGTGGCGCCTATAGAGATACACGCCATACGGCCTATCCCAGAGGAGTCCCGCCACTGGTTGTTAAAACCAATCACCTTCGACCATAAGGATTACTCTAGAAGTATCCAGAACGCAGGCTGGACTGCCTTGATATTAGATCTGATAATTGATGGACTCCACTTTACACAAGTCCTAATGGACGGCAGCAGTGGTCTAAACCTGCTATATCAGGACACAATCCGCATAATGGGGATAAACCCAACAAAAATTCACCATAGCAACACTTCCTTTCAAGGGGTAACGCCAGGCCTAGATGCCCATTGTACGGGTTCTCTCCTGCTAGAAGTTATGTTCGGCTCCCCCAACAACTTCCGCCGTGAAAAGCTAACCTTCCACATCGCCCCATTTACAAGTAGCTATCAAGCACTACTGGGACGTGAAGCTTTCGCCCGCTTTAACGCAATACCACATTATGCATCCCTTACGCTTAAAATGCCCGGTCCGCAAGGCATCATCTCATTAAAGCGAAATATCGAGTGTTCCTCGAGCGCGGAAGACTGTGCGGCTGCCTTGACAGCCACACACTAAACCGGCTTCACTAATCAAAGCACCTAAACAGGTCGTTCAGACCCCGGACATGGCTAGACGAGTCCGGCGTAAACATACAAGGGCTTACTAGCCGCATACCCCCGTACAAGGGGCTCCGCGCGTGTACAACAAGAGACAATAAAGCTCAATTTTACCCATTTTCTGAATTATAATTTGTTTATTTAATATAACATACATTTTCGCACGATCTTTTTCAACTAAGTTCCTCTCTTTTACAGATGAACACCGTGCTACACGCGTCCAGGATACGGCACAACGGAGACATAGGCGCAGACGTGCAGTAGGGACCCGTTCCAAGGATTCTTTTCAGATTAAGACCCTGCGTAAACCTTTTTCACTGTCTCTTGTTGATACACATCCCCCGGTTTCTTGGTATAACCGAGTAGGAGTCTGGCATCTTGGCATGTGGCCACGTCAGAATTTTGCGTGTACCTGGACACCAGGGGCTTCTTACTAAGGGCGTTGTTCAGCCCGTTTTCATAAAGACCGAATACCTTAGGGAGTGTTCGGCGTCGCGAGTTTGGCCTTGTATGCATCAGCTCCGAATCATGTCTTTGGTCAAATGTTGGGTTTGCCCGGCTCCTGTGTTTTGCTGCCTTGTGTTCCGCTCTATCGGCTAAGGCGGCACCAGGAGAACTACTGCGATTGTGCCCCGGTTCGGCCAGGCGAGCACCTCAGTAGAGAAAGCCGAAAACTGACTGTCATGATATAGCGTGAGACTAGTCAACCACTCGATGACCCGCCAGAATCTTTAGGATTCCTCTGCATTAACGAAGGGCCATTTCCCGGCCAGGCACACACGCGCCCCGAATTCGGGTGAGCACGGTGCCCCTAGGGGCTATATAGTAGCCCCACTGTCAAACTCCTATGGCTAAGTGAAAGTGATAAAGCATTATAGTCCGGTTGCCTAGTTCGCTGCGCTATCACCTCCTTAATAGGACCAAGACGTTGGATCAAGTGTGAAAATGCGCCTTATGTGAACACCCCCGCATTGTATGTGTGGGGGCTGAAGCCAAAGACTGCCATCTTTCAGGTTATATACACATATACATTAACAGCCGCACAGGAGGTATTCTAATTCTTGAAGGCACAAGTATAAAAAGCTTTTATATTCCATCGAAACATTGTTTTACAATAATACATGTTATTCGAACATAATATCCTTCGAGCACTGCGTCTCTATTAAACGAGCGCCCTGCAGAACTTCCTGAAAATAGTGCTCGGCAGGTACTCGGCTCTCGTCCGAATCTTGGGATGCAACAGCGATGGCCTTCATCTCCGCCCAGTATGTCTTGACACGGGCAAGATCCATCCGCGCACCCTCTATGCACGCTGACCTCTTCGTTGCATTAATATGTGGCACCGCACCAAGGAACTGCTGCACCAAGCTAAAATAACTCTTCGGCTCGGGCCTTTCCGGCTACAGATGACTCACGACATACTTCGTGGCGAGTTCGGATAACCTATTCAGCTCCGCCCATGCGGCCAAAACGATCGGTTAATGGAAGTGGGCGCTCTGGACTGTGGAACTGCGACCAAAAAAGCTTTTCCACTTCATGGTCCTTTTGATCTCGGAAGTGTTCGGCCGCGTCCACGGCACTCGCTGCCAAGTCCAGATAAGTGTCCTCCGCACTCCACAGCCGGTCCAACGGAGCATATTTAGGATCCCCGAACTTCATCCGTAGCATAAAGGGCTTTCCAGCCGTGATATCCCTGGCCTGACGTAGCTCCTCCTTCATAGCTCTCATCGCAGAGCGAGTATCCTTGGCCTCGGTAGTGGCCTTCTCTAGGTCCTTCTGTGCCGCCCGACCTTCTTTTTCAAGAAGCTTGCAGCGGTCGGCAACATTCTTCAACTTTACAGCCATCTCGGCCATTTCCTTCTTGCTTTGGCAGTGAGCAGCCTGTTCGGCTTTCAGCTCTTCAGCCGCCTTTAAGGCAGCTGCATCGCTTTTCCTAGCCTGCTCCTTGGCTCGGGCAAGTTCCGCCCGAAGGTTCTCTATGGCAGCGGCACCATCTGCATCAAGCACACATGTTGTAAGGTACGGGCATCAAGCTCCTCTTACCAGGTGTCTTCGGAGAAATTACATACCTTGTGCCTCGTCAAGCCGCTTGTTGACAAGCGCGATGTCGGCATCTGCCACATCAAGTTGCCGCTTTAGCTCGGCAAATTCATCAGTCCGGCTAGCAACCGGACACTTCGCCACCTACATAGGAAAGGCAACATATTATACCTGGGATTATGATCCTCGGCGCGCCGTCATTTTTGACAACGCACAGAGTCTCAGGGGCTACTATCTATACAGGGCGCATCTTATATATGCGGATCTGTCAAAAGGTACATCATTTTGCGTACCTCAAAACCTGTCAGTAAACTCCTGACGGCCTCGTACAACCCGCTCTCCGTGGATGAAATCCTTCCAATCACCGTATCCATCAACGCACGGTGTTCTTCTAAGATAGACGCTCACCCAAGCAGATCCTTCAGCTCCTCCGACCGTGCACCGGACGGTGCCGGACTCGTCCGATGGCCTTTTTCGAAGGCCGGACACGGAGGGCCTTGGGGGGCCATACGACTGCCTTTCGGCCCTGCCGGATTCGGAGAAACCCTCCGTGACGACACCTCAGGGTCGCCCGCCTCGCAAGGCGGTACGGCAGGGGGAGGCGTTCCGCTCTCCATCATCTCCGGACAAAGATCCCCTGAAGATGAGCTCTGCTGAGAAGGGCTGAGATCCGAACTACAAGGTAAAATTTCGGTTATCTTCCTCAGAAATAGAACAGGGATGTCTCTCATTTTAAAATTCCCCTCTTTACTTATGCCCCGGTGGAGGCTGATCCCCTTGGGGTCACAATGCGACCGAGGCATCCCCCGGCGACGGACCCTCTGACGAAGATTTCTTCCCCCACTTTGAGACCATAGTATCCAGGTCTTCAGAGGCGGTCCTCTTCTTCCCCTGGTTAGAGGAATTCTCGATTCCTCCTTTCCTGACAGCCTCCTTCGGGGAGGCGGTAGCTTCCTTGTTCCCCTCTTCGCCTTCTTCCAAAGGCGCAACCTCCAGCATCCTGGTTAACGCGGGATCCGGCATAGTCTCAGGGAGGGGGGCCGGACACCTGATTAGCTTTGCTTTCGCTATCCACTCTTGTTTAAGGGACAACTCTTTTAAGGGAAATTTTATGATAAATATACGGATAGCGTGTCCGGGTACAGGGCTACTTACTTGAGTATTCGGGCGATTGCAGCTCAGACCTGCGTCCTCGGATGAGTCCGGACACATTGCTTGTGATCCGAAGAACAATTTGTACATCTCCATGGGCGTTGCGCCCACAAAATGTTGGAGGGCTCGTGGTCCCTCCGAATTAAACTCCCACAGGCGGAGGGGGTGATGTTTGCAGGGCAGGGTGCGGCGAATCAACATGACCTGCGTCACTACGACCAGATTGATGAATCTTTCTAGGAGATCTCGAATGCGGCCCTGCAACAAGGGCACGTCCTTAGACGGCCCCCAGTTAAACCCTTTATTGACCCATGACGCTAGCTGTGGTGGGGGACCCGAGCAAAAGGCAGGTGGCGCCACCCACTTGGTGCCCCTGGGAGATGTGATATAAAACCACTCTCGTTGCCATAAGCTGAACTCCTCTTGAAAAGAGCCCTCGGGCCATGGAGCGTCAGCATTCTTGCTTATGACAGCCCCTCCGCACTCCGCGTGCTGCCCCTCGATCATCTTCGGCTCTAATTTGAAGGTCTTAAGCCACAATCCGATGTGAGGAGTAATACGGAGGAAGGCCTCGCACACGACAATGAACGATGAGATATGGAGGATGGACTCTGGAGCCAAGTCGTGAAATTCCAGCCCGTAATAAAACATGAGCCCCCTCATGAAGGGGTCCGTCGGGAAGCCTAGCCCCCGAAGGAAGTGAGACGCGAACACCACGCTCTCACCAGGCTTGGGAGTGGGAATAACCTGCCCTTGAGAAGGCAGCCTATGCGAGATTTCACCGGTTAGATACCTGGCATCTCTTAGCTTTAGCACGTCTTCTTCCGTAATGGAGGAAGGCATCCACCGGCCTTGAAGGTCGGAGCCATACATCATCGGAGGTCCGAAGCGCCTGAATCTGGAGCTTTGGGTGTTGGAACTCAAGGTGAGAGGCGGATTCAATTGAGATTGAAAGAAAGGAGTCGAGCCTTGGTCTCTTTATAAAGAGGTTGAATACCAAGAGCCCTCCCCGTGACCGTTTGGGACTCGCCTTCGATTGAGGAGACATACCAACAGGCACGATTGGGTTACCCACGCCCGTATTGATGAGAATCCCGGAATAAGGGGACACGATCTCTGCTTCGACAAGACGTGCCAAGGAAACCGCCTCGCTAAATGCGCTGAGGTGGGACAGTAAAACAATTCGAATAAAGGCTTGGTCGTGGCGTGATGTCACGCTGCGGAATACATCAGCAGATTAGATTTGTGCAAATATTATTATCTCTACGGTGGTATGTGGAACTTACTTTGCAGAGCCGGACACTATCCTTGTGTTCAAAATCTTCTATGAAGTATTCGGAGGAGGAACCCGCCTTGCAATGCCGAAGACAATCTGCGCGCCGGACTCGTCGTCATTGAAGCCTGGTTCAGGGGCTACTAAGGGAGTCCTGGATTAGGGGGTGTCCGAATGGCCGGACTATAACCTTTGGCCGGACTCCTGGACTATGAAGATACAAGATTGAAGACTTCGTCCCGTGTCCGGATGGGACTTTCCTTGGCGTGGAAGGCAAGCTTGGAAATATGGATGTGTAGATATCCTCCCATTGTAACTGACTCTGTGTAACCCTAGCCCTCTCCGGTGTCTATATAAACCGGAGGGTTTTAGTCCGTAGGACGAACAACAATCATACCATAGGCTAGCTTCTAGGGTTTAGCCTCTCTGATCTTGTGGTAGATCTACTCTTGTACTACCCATATCATCAATATTAATCAAGCAGGAGTAGGGTTTTACCTCCATCGAGAGGGCCCGAACCTGGGTAAAAACATCGTGTCCCTTGTCTCCTATTACCATCCGCCTAGACGCATAGTTCGAGACCCCCTACCCGAGATCCGCCGGTTTTGACACCGACAGGCGTCGTGCTCTCTGGCTCCTCGGCGGCCAAGGCGGTCACCGAGTGTCGGGTGCGTGACAGGCGGCGGAGTGGGATGCCTTTCCCTGCGAGGCAAAGGAGGAGGCGGGTCCCCTTGCCGCTCCACCGCTCAAGGGCGGCCGTCTGCGTCACGCTCGATGGAGAGGTGAGTCCGACTGCGGCTGGCGGCCGACTCATTGCCTCTTCTTCTGCGGACGCCACCAGTCGGCGTCCGGGATGTCCCGTCGTGATCCTGGTGAAGGGGTGGTTCGTCGTTCCGCCGGACAGGCACTTCGGCACGGCAGCCGGCTTCGTGCTGCGCGCCGGCCGCGTCAAGGAGCTGCTGGACTCGCTCCGTCATGTGGCGATGCTCGTCGCCCTCGTACTTGTCCAGCTCATCCGCACCATCTGGGCGGCCCAGATGTTCTTCGTAGGCGTGGCGTAGACGAGACGATCCGTCCCGAACATACTGGCGATGGTCGTGCCACACTACCGGATCGAGCTGATGCGGCTAGGCCCCTCAAGAGCCGGCATGCCACCAACGGCTCGGTCCATCTCGCATCGGTAGGCTTCCGAGAGGCGTTGCATGCTTGCCAGTCGGCCGGCACTCTCAAGGAGCTGGACCGGCGTGCTTCCAACGTCTTAGCATATGCGTCTTCTGGGATGGGCACTGGCAAGTCTCGTAGCACCGCATCGAGTGGGTCTCGAACGCCTCCGTCCGAGTGCTCGCCACTGTTGATGACAAGCACCTCTGTGACGGTGCTCCCGCCGCTGTGCTCGCGAGGAGGCGACTCGTCGTAGACCACCACGTTGGTGGGGAACTCGTCAAGCGACGCCGTGTCGGAGTCGACGACCATCGGGTTGGTGGAGCCAACAGACTCCAAATCCACAGCAGGCTCACTCGCAACGTGGAGCTGGTTGAAGAGGCTGATGAGGCGGCTCTCGGAGCAGTCGGTGACCGCGTCGGATGCGGGCTCATCAGAGAGGCGGATTTCACCAACAAGGTCGGGGAGGCAGCTCGCTACGCAGGTGATCTCCGTGCTGTGCAGCGCGTCGTGGCTGACGCCGTCTGGCGTGCTCGGCTGGCTGCGCTCGCCAGGAAGGAATAGGGTTCCCGTCCAGAACAGATCTCCGGACGACGGTGCACCTCGCCCCATGGTGGGCGCCAAATGTCGGGGGTTGGGTGCGACATATGCCAAAGGATGGCTTACCATGGTGAGAGCGAGTAGAACATCACCGGTGCCTGGAAGCGGGATGAGGCGTAGACACGAATGCCGGCACACTTTACCCAGGTTCGAGGCTCTCCTAGGAGATAACACCCCTAGTCCTACTCTGTGGGGTCTCCGCATGATCACTAAGGCACAAGTGATACAATGGTGCTCCTCGAGCTGTATGCTAGAGGTAGAAGGAGGCAATGCTAGCTCTCTTCTTCCCTAGGGTGGAGGCTAGTTCTATCTGGGTGAGAACCCTTTGCATGGGTGCCCTGGGGGGTTTATATAGGCCTACCCCCCAGGGGTACAATGGTAATGTGGCCGGGTGCTGGACCCGGCTGTCAGTGTCTCTGGTCGCCGCCTTCTCCGCTGGCTGCTGGGGCCCGCCGCCTGGTGGGCCCCGCCGGCTGGTATGGTATAGAGCCGACAGGCTGCTCCTGCCGCTGGCGGGTCTGGTTGGTGGCTGATCACTATAGCCGTGCTGCTAATGATGCAGGCTTGGTCAGTGGAGTGTGGCTACAGTCCCGCCGCCTGGTGGGAGATCACTGTAGCCACACCATGTCTTATCTGGTTAATGGGGCGCATGCGCCGAGGGAGGAACTGGCCGCCAGCTGGAGACCGGCCTCCCTCAGGTCCGGCTGGTTCGTCCTCCGCCGTCTTCCGGGCTCTCACTGCCTGGTAGGGCCCGTCGTCTGCAGGTCGTACCGATAGGCCGTCATGGGAACTGGGCTTCGCCTGTCCGGGGTGATGTCAAGAGGGGAGTGGCAACAGTCCCGTGCCGTGCGGAGATCTCCGCCTATACGAGGCACTGTGGCCATGCCAAGTCCGGGATTCGGGGGTGGAGGCCTACACTGTAGCCTCACCCTGTCTTGTCTTCTTGATGAAGGGCACAGACTCTTAGGGCGCTGGACGGCCGCCTGCTAGACGCCGGCCTCTCCGGAGGCCATCTGCTAGGAGCCGACTGGTCTTGGTGCCGTCTTCTGGTGCTTGGCCGTCTTCGGGTAGCCGACCGTTTGAGCCAACCGACCACCGAAAGGCGGCGCTTCATTCTGATTTCCTGTGGGGCGAAGCTGGCCCAAAGTCTTGAAAGGTCCAGGGACTCGGGTGAGGATACCCGTGGCCCATTACTCCAACAGCTGTTAATGGGTATAAAGCAATACATTGTTCATTATGGGCCAGTTTCATCTCGGGCCTTTAATGGGCCGAAAGTTACAAAGGGCCTCATATGGGCCGAAAGACATCATCGGCCATACATGTGCCGGAAGTTACAACGTGCTGGAATCATATTGGACGGCTCAGCTGAAGGTACTGGGCTTAATTTCGATAGGCCGTAATGGACCGGGAGTTAGCGGGTCGTAAATGGGCTATATACGAATAGGTCGTTAACACGCTTTCCGTGGGTCGGCCCGTTACCTTTTGACCAAGTCAAATGGGCCGGCCTTTTTACCGGAATGGGCCTCTGTTTGGCCGGGCCATGTGTCGATGTATCATAGGCGCCTCCTGTCCAATGAGTGGATGACATCTGTCCCGACGGTCAGCTAACACGTGTTTCCTCTGGCCAATGAGAATTTTACACGTGGAAAATCCCTATTGGTCTGGGCTGTTAACGGGTTACCGGATCCAAAACCGGACCCGATAGCTTAACGGCGTCCCGTTACAGTGGATGCCACGTGTCGGTCACCCTTGATGAAAGCACTTCTGTGACGCCCGATTTATCGTCATGGAAGTGGACACTTCTGTGATGATAATTTTGATAATGTCATGGAACACTTCTACGACAACACAGGTATGACTATGTTGATTCTGTCATAAAATCATCATGGATGTACATGCATGACAAAAAACGTGACCTACTATGACAAACATGTATCATCACGGAAGTGTATTTTTTTAGTGTATGATGTTAACCATAGAATTGCATCACCTTATCATCCTCAGTCTAGTGGTCAAGTTGAACTTAGGAATAGGGAAATAAAATTAATTTTGCAAAAGACTGTCAAAAGGTCTAGGAAGAATTGGTCTAAGAAATTAGATGATGCACTTTGGGCTTATAGAACATCCTATAAAAATCCTATGGGTATGTCTCCTTATAAAATGGTTTATGGAAAAGCTTGTCATTTGCCTCTTGAGTTAGAACATAAAGCACACTGGGTAATTAAAGAACTCAACTATGATTTCAAACTTGCCGGTGAAAAGAGGTTATTTGATATTAGCTCTTTAGATGAATGGAGAACCCGGGCTTATGAAAATGCAAAATTATTCAAAGAGAAAGTTAAAAGATGGCATGACAAAAGAATCCAAAAGCGTGAGTTCAAAGTCAGAGAATATGTTCTTTTGTAGAACTCTCGTTTTAGATTTTTTGTCGGAAAGCTCCTCCCGAAATGGGAAGGCCCATATGTCATCGAGGAGGTCTACCGGTCTGGAGCCATCAAAATAAATAATTTTGAAGGCACTAACCCAAAGGTTGTAAACGGACAACGAATAAAGCATTATATCTCAGGTACACCTATCAATGTTGAAAGTAATATTATCCAAACTTTGATACCGGAGGAACACATAAAAGAGTCCTTCCGGAACAACCCAAGTCGTCAAAATAAGGAGGTACGTGTTACTGCAAGTAAACGGTCTCCGAAAAATCCACAATTTTTTTGTTAATTTTGGAATATTTTAGAATTTTGGAAATAAAGAAACTCCCAGGAAACGTCCCCTGGTGGGCATAAGACACCAGGGCGTGCCAGGCATGCCTGGCGCGCCCACGTGGGTTGTGCCCACCTCGGGCACCTTCCGGATTCTTTTTTTCTTCTGTCTACTTGTCCTGCAAGATAAAAAAATTATATATACTTCCCTAACCTGTTAACCACCGTATCGCGAAGAAATCTTCTGTTCTCTTTTCTTGCTGTTCCTGGTCAAATTTATCAAGCAAGGAAGCTACCGTAAATCCATCCCCGGTGACAACACAAGCACTGTTGGCCGAGGAGGAGGAAGAAGCTTCTTCACCACCAAAGGAGAACTGAGTATCGGGTATGGGCACTCCCCTTTCACTACAAAAAAAATACACTTCCGTGATGATACATGTTTGTCACAGTAGGTCGCGTTTTCTATCATGCATGTACATCCATGACGATTTTATGACAGAATCAAGATAGTCATACCTGTGCTATCGTAGAAGTGTTCTATGATATTACCAAAATTATCATCACGAAAGTGTCCACTTCCATGACGATAAATCGCGCATCACAGACGGAACGTCGTTAAGCTATCGGGTCAGATTTTGGATCCGATAACCCGTTAACAACCCTGACCAATGGGAAATTTCCACTTCTGATTGGCCGAAGGGAACACCTGTCAGCTCGTCAGTGGGCCAGATGTCGCCCGTCCACTGGAGGGGACATGCCTATGATACGTCGACACGTGGTTGGGCCCAACAGAGGCCCATATAGGTTAAAAAGGCCGGCCCAGTCAAAGGCCCATAGTACTTAATCAGGTACTAGTGGGCCAGCCCAATAACGGCCTGCTTAATAGAGGCCCATTTACGGCCCGAAGCCATATTTGGCCCGTTAATTTTCGCCCAATATTTGGGCCCATTTACGACCCGAAGCCAGATCTGGCTCGTTAATTGTTCACCCAATATTTGGGCCAATTTGCGGCCCAAAGCCAGATCTGGCCCATTAATTGTTCGCCGAATATTTGGGCCCAACTACAGCCCAGTGACTTTCGGCCTATTAGAGGCCTGATGTAGACATGGGCCCATTTCAGCCCGATGTGACTTTCGGCCTGGGAATGGCTCGTGCTGTCCATGGGCCATATATGGTCCGATGGGACATCGGGCCCACTAACGGCCCGTGCTAAAGGTGGAAACAGTTAAACCCAACGTGACTTTGGGCCTATTAAAGTCCTGTCGTGTAATTCGGCCCGTTGATGCCTCTACTAAGCTTTTGGCCTCTTAAAGGCCCATGATATCAGTGGGCCAACTAAGGCCCGAGATATGTTTCGGCCTGATAACGGCCCGTTAGCTAACTGGGCCCAAAAAGGCCTGGACTACATTTCGGCCTGCTGAAGGCCCGTCGACGACTAGTGAAAATTGAGGCCCAACTTGCATTTTGGCCTGCTAAAGGCCCGTGGTTTCATCTCGGTCGTAATAGGCCAGTACAATATTCAGCCTATTAATGGCCCAACGCTACCTGGGCCAAACTAAGCGCTGGGTCGACAAAAGGCCAACTAAAATATAGGTCGGTGTAAGTTTGGGCCTGGCGCAATGTGTGAAGGCCCCAATCATTTGGGCCCAAGAAAGACGCAGGCCGGCCCAATTGTGGCCCGCTAAAAACCTGGCCCGTTAGAGTCGAATGTTTCGGCCCGGTCGACTACATCTGATTTTTTTCAGAACTAGTAGGAATTAAGAACAAACCTACTCTATACATTAAAGAAATTACAGCATAGTAACTAAGAATAAACCTACACTATACAATAAAGGATTTAAGGTATATTACATCCACTCGGCATCGAAGTTCGCCACCAGTGATCATAAACCGCAACAAAGAAGCAGATTACAAAAACTAGGCACCATTGATGTGTAACAAAATAATACTGAACCGAGACCACTTCCAAGACAGTTCAAGAAAGGTTAGCCTTGCGGGGGAACTGCTGCGCAAGCTGCTGAGCAAGGCTGTGAGACCAGCCTAGCATGTCGGTCATAGTTTCCAGGTGTAGCTGTTTAGCGATGAGGTTCTCATTGGTGTTCTCCGCAATATTTCTTAGAGATAGGACTTCAAGTCGAAGTTGAGTTGCAGAATGCCTTTCTGCTAGAACTTAGGACTGAAGAAGTCGAACTGATTCAGACAACGAATTCTGTGAGCTTGTCTGACTGTTAGTCTCAAGTAAGTTGAACACTGTATAAAGACAAGACTTTGGGGTTGTCTCGCTATCTTCAAGATGTTTTGCCTTCTTTGCTGCAATATATGTTGGGTTTGTCTCACAGCCTTCAGCAGACTTGTGCATGCCATCAGGCATATCACCCTAAAACAAAGCAGAGAGATGACAGGTTTTGCACGTGTACAAACAAAGATGATAATTGTGCTGTCAATTCTATCCAATTTCAAATTAGAAAATAAAGAGTAAGTTCAAAATATCAATAGCATAATTTGGCATTGTTCATAATGCGGGGAGCTTCACCACACTACTGGATTACCATGTCAACATAACAAGCATAGATGAAGGGCAAAGAAAATCATTGTATCTATTTTGGATAATGTGCATGACATGTTGTTCATATCATCAGCCACATCAGTAAGATAAAACAGGAGATGACAAGGTGCAAACGTGGGTTGCTTCACCACACACTGGATTATAGATCCACATAGACAAGCATACACATAGGGAGTATTAAGTAATGCGCATGGTATGAATAAGGAATTTGGTTTTACAAGTAAAACTTAGAACTTACGGTTCTTGCGAACATGCATTTTGGTAGAAACAGCAAACTAAACAACAGTAAACCATAGGGAGTATGAGCAAATTAAACAGCGGTTGAGGATAAAGGCTTTAGAAGGACTGACTTACATTAACAGTTAACACCGGCTTTATGATGCCCTTCTCCATGTCAAGGGAAGGATAACTCAAGAATTTCAGCACAGAATCTTCTTCATAAGCATTGCCTGTACTCTATATTTTGTAGAGAGTAATTATAGATATGATAATACTAGAAGGGACAGAGGATAATGAAGATAAGATGCAGATTGATGCTACATAATCAACTACCAATCCCTGGAAGTACAAGCATTACAGGACAAAATGTACTGACAAGAGCAATGGGCTACACTTCTGCACTGGCATTGTCTGTGTATTCTACTTGTTGGTAAGATTAAATATAGATCTGATCTTTTTTAGTAAATGGTGGGCGAGGGAGATAAGATGCAGAATGCTACAAAATGAACCAATCCCTCTTCCCATAATACAAGAGTCTTTTGAACACTGGTGTACTGTACAAAACATTCTTATATTATGGGACGGAGGGAGTAGCTGTTAATGTAAGTACAGTGATAGACCACGTTCAGTCCTTACAAGAGGACTGCAGAGCTAAACCTCTTCAAAAGCATTGGGTTGATTCTAAATTTATGTAAGAGTCCATACGGATCTTATAATGTCCACCAAATGGATGATTACGAGGCTAACATGTGCAGTGATGCTACATAATCAAACAGCTATGAAAGTAAGTATGGTCATACAGGGCAAGAGGTACTCACAAGAGCAATGCAGTGTGCAGTATAGTTGCGAGATTCTGTGGTCCCTTGAGAATGAATGTTCTTCTGCTAACAGTTTTCATACAAGTGAGACATTAAGGCAAATGCAGAAATGTAGTTCAAATTGTGATGTGATATCATAGATAGTACCTTAAGCTGCAGCCAAGACCAATGTGTAACAAGATTATTCCAGTCACCGTCGGATAAATGTAGCACCGGAGACTTTACAGAAATTTCATTGAAAGGCTTGCCATCGAAGTGCGCTTGCCTCAGGTAGGAATACTTCATCAACAAGTGCTTGAAAAGCGCAACCAACCCTTGCTCGTCATCACAATCCAGTTTGCTCCTCGCCTATTTAAAAGAATGAAATCTTTTGTCTTCTGTCAGTAGAAACATATGCAGTAATGACCATGAATAACAGTAGTACATTACTTACCGTAAGTTGCGGAGGAAGACTGGAAATTGTTCTGTGTCTGCGGTATAATCTTTCCATGAAGGAAAGATGCGCACAAAGTTCCTGACAACAACATAAGCTTCATCTTCTAAACTGGGAAGAAATGGAATAGGGATCCTATTTGTTGCAATTTGGGCTCTCTCTGGTTCGAAAAGGGATTTGGCAACTGGATTTGGTGTACTCTTTGCTGGAATGGGGGTTTTGCACCGTACAGCTGGTGCTATGTCAACTGGCATAATCATACTGTTTGCTGCAGTTGGGGTCTGCTGAGTTGGGGCATCAGAAATGACCAGTGTAGTAGGGCTAGAGTCTGCTAGAGTTAGGGTGTTTTGTGGGTCAGGTGATATTGCAACTACACCTAATGGTCTATTTGATTTATTAGGTGCCACTACCTTTTCCAAATACTTTGCTTATGCTCCTCCACGATCAGCAATCACCCTCTTCCTTTTGAACGTCTGATACACTAGAACATCATTTGAATGGATAAATATGGTATGATGACAGATGGAATATGTACTGAAAATGGATAGGCATGGCGTATAGACATACACGATGTGTAAACTAAGCTAATGGCAGTTCAACAAAGTAGAAGCAATGAAAAGCATCAGTTGCAAGATATGTGCGAGCAATGTAACCTTGGAAAGTTAGAGCAAATACCTTGATGGGTGAATAAGATAGGGCATCTTCCTCTAACTCCTCCGCTAGGGAGCTACATTGACTTAGGTCTCCCTCTAGCTCATAATCACTGTTAGGATCATATTCTGAGCATGAATCTATAGGTGGAGAGCGTTTGCATTGCATTTCATCCAGACTTGATTTCAGTCCCTTAATGCCAAGTTTGATGGCCATGGCATTGTTCTGCTTTATTCTTTTCATGCGTGCAATCTCATAATCATTATGATGTTGTTCAGAATCTGAGATTCATGAAAACATAAAAAGTAGTCAGGCCTCAGTGCCCCCTACTACTCCCACCGCTGGCCAGGGCATCCCTCTACTCACCCACACCCCTTGTTATTCTGCGGCGACGGCAGCCTCACACCGCAGCCGAACCGGTGAACCCTCGTACTCCTCTCCGCGCGGGCTTCCACTACCGCGTCTTCCCCTTGCTAGGCCTTGCCGACGTCCACCGCCGTGGTGCTCTCGGCGCGGCGTGGTCAATGTGATCAATGACCGACTTCTATCGGAAGAGTACTGTACATGGAGAGGCTGACAGCTGGGTCCACGGCAGCCGCAAGGAAGTGCCTCCTTATTACGCAGAAAATAATTATTCCTCCACCTGACAGCAGGGACCCACCGGACGGGCCACCAATATTTCATGAAAAAAACATTTCCCCCTGACTGCTGGGACCCACCGGATGGGCCACCGTATTTCGCGAAAAAACGTTCCCCCCGCTGTCAGCTCGGGCCCACCAGAAGTGCCTCCTTATTACGCACAAAAAAATGAATACCCCCCCTGCTAGCTGGAACCCAGCATAGTGGGAGGCTGACTTGTGGGCCTACCAAGTTGACGGGGATGGAGGGCTTTGTCAACTTAGTCAATATGAATGATTCTAGCTCCTGTTACCGTACGATGTTCATCCAACGCCCGTAGTGCTTCTTCAACCTCTGGTCTTCTTGCTCCAGCCGCCCAAACCAGCGCCGGTCGTGTCGCGTGCTCCTGCCTCCCGTGGCCGGCTGTGATGCCGCGGAGGCCTCACCGCCCACTACTATTCCCACCGCTGGCCAGGCCATCCCTCTACTCACCCACACCCCCTGTTATTCTGCGGCGACAGTAGCCTCACACCGCAGCCAAACCAGTGAACCCTCGTACTCCTCTTCGCGTGGGAATCCACTGTTGTGTCTTCCCCGGCTCCGAGTCGTCCCCTTCCTAGGCCTCACCGTCGTCCATCGCCGTGGTGCTCTCGGTGCAGGGTGGTCAACATGGTCAAGGAATGACTTCCATCGGACGTGGACTGTACGTGGAGAGGCTGACAGCTGGGTCCACGGCCGCGGCAAGGAAGTGCCTCCTTATTACGCGCAAAAAAATTATTCCTCCACCTGACAGCGGGGACCCACCGGACGGGCCACTCTATTTCGTGAAAAAAATGTTTCCCCCTGACTGCTGGGACCCACCAGCTACATCTTCGCATGCAAGGAAGTGCGTCTGGGCAAAAAAAAATGATTCGCCACCTGACTGTTGGGACCCACCAGTGACATGTTCGCACACAAGGAAGTGCCTGACAGTCAGGACCCACCTGGTCGAAGCATATCTAGCATTGTCATTCTGGTCGCGAACGTGTACGTACATATATACTGCTGGATGTAGAGGCGCGCACATGTCGTAGTAGAAGCGCGCATGTGTTGTAGTAGAGGCGCGCATGTAGCATGTACACGTACGTACAACAGCCAAGGTGCAAGAAAGAAAATACGGCCACATATGTGTACATACGGGCAGGGCCTCGAACGCCTACTCGCGCATACGTATGGCGAGGGCTTGTGTACATGACTGGGTCGGAACAAAGAAACAGCATCGTCGTCGTGTTCATGGGGAGGCAACGGAATGTGTCGTGTTCATGGGGAGGCAACGGAATGCGTCGTGTTCATCGGGAGGCAACGGAACGCATGGGAGCCAACCGGCTGGGTCGGAACGGAATGCGTGGTCATGTTCATCGGGAGGGCTTGGACGGAACAGGCGATGGAAACGAGGCCTGGCGTGCCACAGAATGGAGGAAACGGACCTCCTACAGTCGAAACGGGGGTCCTGTTGATCGGGAGGGGTGTGGCGTACCGCAAAACGGAGGAAACGGACCTCCTACGGTCGAAACGGGGGTCCTATTGATCAAGAGGGGTGTGGCGTACCACAAAACGGAGGAAACGGACCTCCTACGGTCGAAACGGGGGTCCTGTTGATCAGGAGGGTGTGGCGTACCGCAAAACGGACGAAACGGACTTGTGTTGGAGCACTACGGTCAAAACGGGGTCTTGTTCATCGGGAGGGGTGTGGCATACCGCAAAACGGGACTCCACAGGATACTGTTCATCTCCACCGTCGACCTCCTCCAGCCTCCACGGGCTACCGTCGACCTCCTCCAGCCTCCACGGGCTCCTGTTTATCCAGCCTCCACCGCACGCTACTCCACCGGCTACTGTTCAACCACCCCTCCACGGGCACCCCTCCATCGTCTACTGTTCATCCAGCCCTCCACACCACGGGGTCCTGTTCAACCACCCCCTCCACGGGCACCCCTCCACCATCTACTGTTCATCCAGCCCTCCACACCACGGGGTCCTGTTCATCCAGAGGCAAACGCCACTGCTCACTGTTCATCCACCCCCCCAATGATCACTGTTCATCCAATCGATCAGCTTCAGTTAGCAGCAGTAGCGAAGGAATCGCTCGATCGGGTTTAGTTAATAGCCATGGATCGAGCGCTCGGGTTCAGTAACGCGTAGCCTGCAGTGCAATCGCTCGGGTTCAGTTAGAGACCAACGCCTCGCTTGGGTTCAGTTAGAGCCAATGCCTCGCACACACGTGCGTACCTTACAAGAGAAACGCGCATCGCTCGGCCCCCGACCTCACACCGTAACTGGGAACTCCCCGAAATTTTCCTCCCCCTCGCTTCTACCATGGTTTTTTTGTCATGGATGGCCCAAAGAATGTCATGCAGCTGTGTCTCCGGCCTGCCCAGGACGAAAAGCCCATTTTCTGTCATGATTTTTTGTCATAGAAGTAGGAGCTGACCACATCTATGATGATACCGGGTTTTGTCACAATTATCGTCACGGATGTGTCTTTTTTTTTGTAGTGTTGGCTTCCGCCAAGCTTGGGGAAGGTGCCCCGGTATCGTATCATCCCACTCTCCTTTTGCTTTTACTTATCTTAGTTCGATCTTTTTGCTTTATATGAAATAAAGTTAGTTCGGTCCTTTCTTATTTGAGAGTCTGCTTAGCGATCAATCCTCGTAATCGTGTGCAAGTTTGATAATAAAGTTAGTCTGGGTTTTGCTTTCTTTACTTTCATGTTGCAAATAAAGAAAAGAAGTAAGAAAGGAAGAAAAATAAAGAAAGAAAAATAAAGAAAGAAAGAAAGAAAGGAAATAAATCAATAAGATCATATAATAATCCTATGGTAGGTGATAGCACTACATAAGGAAAAGTATAGGTAGGAAATTTTATTAGAGATTGACAAATAGAGCATTAGTCAATGATGCAACTCATGAAAGAATTAATAAGGGAAGAGAAGATTCACATATAAATATACTATCCTATAAATCTTTTGTGATTGTGAGCCCTCATCAAAATATTATATGCCAAAATTGTTGACGTTGGACAAGACAACTTAATGATTTATGTATATTTATATTCACATAGAAGTCATATTGTCATAGATCCTTTAACATGTGGTGCTTGCCCCCTATCTTTGCTAGCCACAAATTCCGCACCAAGTAGTATCGAGATACTACTTGTGCATCCAAAACCCTTAAACCCAAATCTTTTTCAAGTGTCCACCATACCTACCTATGGATTGAGCAAGATCCCTCAAGTAAGTTGTCATCGGTGCAAAAAGGCAATAAAAATTGCTTCTAAACATGTGAGATCATTTAGTGTACGAGAAAATTGAGCGTTGTACGAACTTGGATGACAAAGAATAAAAGCTACAGACTGCATAATAAAGGTTGTCATCTTAAAGGGCAATACAACATGACGTCCTCTTGCACTAAGGGATTGAGCATGCAAACAAATAAGCGCATGGAAACCTCTGCTTCCCTCTGCGAAGGGACTATCTTTTACTTTTATGTATTTACTTTTATGCAAAGAGTCAAAGTTTTCCTTCTATTCCTTTTTATTTTCTCTTTTGGCAAGCATCATGTGATGAGGAAAGATCTAGGCACATATGTCTAGTTGAATATAGATAGCATGATTTATTATTGTTGACATCACCCTTGAGGTGAGTATGTTGGGAGGCGAAACTATAAGCCCCTATCGTTCTAGGTGTCCGGTGGAAACGTTTTGCTCATGGGTAAGAGGTGAGTGTTAGCAATCATAGAAGACTATATGATGGTTGAGTATGTGGACTTGCTAGAAGGCTCAGTCACGTGACTCTTCCTGAAAAGATGATGAATTGTAGTTGCAAAGTTGAGTGAGAACATAGTTTGTTGGTTTTTAATAGAGTCTTTTTTATACTTCGACTACGTGATGAACTGTTACTTATTCATGGGAAGTATATGATGCAAGTTCAATGATAAAAGTCCTATGTTCAATTTTGTTGTTGTTATAAGAATCAACATGATGCTTCTATGTTCGTATTTTTGTTTTTATCGACACCTCTCTCTCAAAGCATGTGGACATGTTTTTTGATTTCGGTTTTCGCTTGAGGACAAGCGAGGTCTAAGCTTGGGGAGTTGATACGTCCATTTTGCATCATGTTTTCTTACTGTTATTTATAATGTTTTTATCCATAATAATGCTTTTTGAAGTAATTCTAATGCCTTTTCTCTCATATTTTGCAAGGTACACACCAAGAGGGAGAGTTCTGGCAGCTGGAAATCTGGACCTAAAAAAGCTATGCCAGGCTACCTATTCTACACAACTCCAAACAAGTTGAACCTCCATGAAGAATTTTTATGGAATATTTAAGAAATATTGGAGCAAATATCTACCTGAGGGGGCCCACCAGGTGGGCACAACCCACCTAGGCGTGCTAGGGAGCCCAGGCGCGCCCTGGTGGGTTGTGCCCTCCTCGGCCCACCTCCGGTGCCCATCTTCTGGTATATAAATCATTTTGACCTAGATAAAAATAAAGGGAGGACATTCGGGATGAAGCACCACCGTCTCGAGGCAGAACTTGGGCAGGAGCACTTTTGCCCTCCGGCGGAGCGATTCCGCCGGGGGAACTTCCCTCCCGGAGGGGGAAATCATCATCATCGCCATCACCAACAACTCTCCCATCTTTGGGAGGGCAATCTCCATCAACATCTTCACTAGCACCATCTCATCTCAAACCCTAGTTCATCTCTTGTATTCAATCTTGTTACCGAAACTATAGATTGGTGCTAGGGGGTGACTAGTAGTGTTGATTACATCTTGCAGTTGATTACTATATGGTTTATTTGGTGGAAGACTATATGTTCATATCCATTATGCTATTTAATACCCCTCTGATCATGAGCATGTTGATTATTTGTGAGTAGTTACTTTTGTTCTTGAGGTCACGGGAGAAATCATGTTGCAAGTAATCATGTGAATTTGATATGTGTTCAATATTTTGATAGTATGTATGTTGTGATTCCCTTAGTGGTGTCATGTGAACGTCGACTACATGACACTTCACCATATTTGGGCCTAAGGGAATGCATTGTGGAGTAGTAAATAGATGGTGGGTTGCGAGAGTGACAGAAACTTAAACCCTAGTTTATGCACTATTACGTACAGGACCGATTGGATCCTAGAATTTAATGCTATGGTTAGAATTTATTCTTAATACTTTTCTCGTAGTTGCGGATGCTTGCAGGAGGGTTAATCATAAGTAGGATGTTTGTTCAAGTAAGAACAGCACCTAAGCATCGGTCCACCCACATATCAAATTATCAAAGTAGCAAACACAAGTCAAACCAACATGACAAAAGTAACTAGATGAAATTCCTGTGTACCCTCGAGAACGCTTTGCTTGTTATAAGAGACCGCTTTAGCCTGTCCTTTGTCTAAAAAGGATTGGGCTACCCTGTTGCATACTTATTGTTACCATCGTTACTTGCTCGTTACAAATTATCTTGCTATCAAACTACTCGCTACTTACAGCTTCAACACTTGCAGACATTACCTTACTGAAAACTACTCGTTATTTCCTTCTGCTCCTTGTTGGGTTCGACACTCTTACTTATCGAAAAGAGCTAAAAAAATTGACCTGGAAGACTGCAGGGCTTACACCCCACAACATTTTATTAATAAATAATAAGTACAAAGTTCCTCAAGAGGGGGAACAAAAAGAAAGAAAAGCTATACAAGAAAAGCTATAGTACTCGAAGAAAATAAAGAAAGCACTAAAAACTACAACTAGGAAAGAAATAAGTTGCAAAAAAGATGGCCCTCAAGGAGGCAGGAAGTCAATCCATTTGAGTAGATCCTCCTTGTATCTGGTCTTGATCCGATGTGACAGAAGAGTAATATCATGAATAAACCCATTTCTCCACTGCCTAAAAGTTGGGTTGACATGCCTAAAAGCCCTTTCATTCCTAACTTTCCAAATATTCCACCATGCAAGAAAAACCACCTCTGAGAAAAAAGGCTTATTAAACTCCTTCCTTGCATGTAAGGCAATTTGCACCATATCATTGCTATCCAACCAGGAAACTTGCAGGTAGTTCCAGATTCTCATGCTGAAGTTACATTGGAAGAATAGATGATTCCTATCCTCAATTACTCCAGACGGGCATAGGACACAACTAGGTCTCTCATTAATTCTCCAATGGCGTTGTTGAATCATATCCTTGGTGTTAAATCTATCCATAATTACCAGCCAGGCAAACATTTTAATTGTCATGGTACAACAGCTTTTCCAAACCCAACTGAGTATGGGATTGGCAATAACAGGCTGGTGGACAAAAGCATAGTACTTCTTTGCCGAATACTCCGCCTTTTTCCCATGTCTCCAAGCCCAGATATCATTACAACCATTGTCTAAGGAAGTCCCAGATAACAAGCCTGAAAGCTGATTAAACTCCCTAAAAGCCCGTTCAGACAATGGCAATGAAAACATTTGCTGCAAATTTCCTGCGTGTATCACTTCCATGACAGAAAGGTTCTTCTGCAGGCAGAAAGAGAAAAGCCTTGGAAACCTTTCTTGCAGGGGAATGCAAGATTGGTCAATCTCCCAATGATCAGACCAAAAAAGAACAGTATCTCCTTTGCCAACAGTGACAGAGATAATAGCTCGATACTTGTCCATTAATTTAAAAATGTCCCTCCACCAGAAAGAGCCACAAAGAATAGTGTCATGAGGAATTCTCTGAAAGTAATATAAGTCCCACACCAAACTGACCCATGGCACATCTGCTTTATTATAGAATTTATTCAGGTACTTAAGGAGCATCATTCTGTAGTCCCAAATTCAGAATTCCAAGCCCACCCTTCATCTTGGGCCTGCAGACAATGGGCCAAGCAGCCAAAGAGTGTCCCTTCTCCTGACCATATTTCCTCCAGAGGCACTATCTTTGAATCCTTTCTAACTACTTTAGAATACCTTGTGGCAAAGACAGACTGCAAAGGAAGAATATGGGCAGTGAAGATATCACTGAATTTACCAACTGCAACCTACTGCCTTGTGGTAAAAACCAGGAACTAGCAGTTAGTTTTCTTTCCATGCAGTCCACCAAAGGTAGCAAATCAACAATTTTGGGCCGAGTGGTTCCAACAGGAAGTCCCAAATAAGTGAAAGCCATAGATCCAAGCTGACAGCCAAAAAAGGCAGCGAGTGCAGAAGCAACAGAGGCTTCCACGTTGATGGGGTACATTGAAGACTTATG
The DNA here is from genome assembly GCF_002162155.2 of Triticum dicoccoides. Classification (NCBI taxonomy): domain Eukaryota; kingdom Viridiplantae; phylum Streptophyta; class Magnoliopsida; order Poales; family Poaceae; genus Triticum; species Triticum dicoccoides. Next base: position 21,843,128 of record NC_041393.1, on the reverse strand, counting down.
GAAGTTGATTTGCAGTCCAGTTGCCAAGGAAAAGGAGTTGAGCACTGATTTGAGGGCCTCCAACTGAGTTGGGTCAGCATTCACAAACAACAAAGTATCATCTACATACTGTACTACTGGATAATCAGGGTCATGTGTTGGCAATGGCAAGGCAAGCAGGCCCCTATACGAAAGATCATTAATCATGGTTTGCAGAAGGTCAGCAGCAATCACAAAAAGCAGAGGAGAGATAGGGTCTCCTTGCTTGACACCACATTTGTACTTGAAATGATTTCCAGGCACACCATTTAACAAGATGGAGGAGGTTGTAGAAGATAATAGCTGTTGAACCATTTGATCCATTTGCTATCAAAACCTTTTACCACAAGAATTTTCAAGATTGCCTCATGCTGAATAGAGTCAAAAGCTTTTTCAAAGTCAAGCTTGAGCAATATAATTGGCTTCTTGGAATGGTTGCATTGGTCAATATACTCAAAAGTCCAAGCAATGCAATCCTGAATTGTTCTTGATTTAATGAAGCCATATTGATTCTTATGAACACGGTTGGTGATTTCCTCCTGAAACCTATTAGCTGCCAGTTTAGTCAGAAACTTCAGTCCCACACTTGTCAAAGAGATTGGCCTAAAATCTCCTACACCATCAGGTGATTGCTTTTTGGGATTAAAGTGATGAAAGCTTCATTGAGGTTTTCCAAAAGAGCAGTTCCTGCATGAAACTCATCGACCAACCAAATAAAATCACTGGAAATAGTTGACTAGCATCTCTTCATAAAAAGGCCATTAAAACCATCTGGCCCTGGTGCTTTATCAATGGGCATTTCTTTTATGACCTTTTCAATCTGTTGCAGCTGAAAAGGTTTTGTGAGCACCTCAAGGCCTTGCACTTTTGGGATTAATGAGTGGATTTCATTACCCAATAAAATTGGTTCAAGAGTTCCCATTCTGCCCTTGAAAGCAACCAAAAATTCCTTAGCTATTTCCCCATGATCTGAAGAAACTGTTCCATCAGACAGTTGCAAACTAGCAATAGAATTCTTCCTATACCTCTCTGTTGCCATGGCCTGGAAGAATTTTGAATTTTCTTCTCCCACCTTGATATATCTGATAGTACACCTTTTCCTCCAGTATAAAAACTGCAAATGTAAAAGGTGTTCATGATGCATCTTACATATCTTCCTGAAATTGTGTTCAGGTAAGGAAAGAGGCCTCCAATCCTCCAAATCATCCAGCCACATAATTACCCAATTGCACTTTTCAATCAAAGATTTAATGTGTGAGAGTCCCTTCTGCCATTTCTTGAGTGCAAACCTCAAGGATTTCAATTTGTCCATAATAACTGCAGCTATATGAGCCTTATGTGAAGGTTTGTTCCAAACCTCCCTCACACAATCCATGAATCCAGGTTGATGCACCCAATAGTTTTCAAATCTAAAGATATGTGCTTTAGGAATTGTGGTGCAGATAGAAATTACACAGGGAACATGATCAGACGCAGTTCTAGTAAGAGGAGCAACTTGTGTCATGGGATATTGATTTATCCAACTAGCAGAAGTAAAAAACCAGTCCAATTGCTCAAGAAGTGGAACATCCTGCATGTTTCACCAGGTAAACCTTCTTCCTTTTAAAGGAAGTTTCAGCAGTCCTAAGTGACCAATGATCTCATTGAAGATAAAAATAGCATTAACATCCCCTCTCGGAAGATTCCGATTGTCCATGGACCTGATGAAATTAAAATCTCCCACTAACAACCATTTTTGTTCGGGTTCCACCTGAAGATTATACAAGCAGCTAACAAACTCATCCCTCATAACACCCTGACAAGGCCCATAAACATTAACTAAGAACCACGAGTCATTATTATGCACCGAGGTGAAACTGATGACAATTCCAAAAGGCTTTACTTCAATTAAGACACCCTTAAAAACATCTCAACGCCACATTGTCAGAATCCCACCCGAGGCTCCTCTCGAGGGTGATTCAATAAACTGATCAAAGCCCACGGGACAAATGCTCTTAATTAATGAACGAGGACAATCTGATAACTTAGTTTCTTGCAAACAAGCAACCGCACACTGGCTTTCAGAAATTTTCTCTCTAATAGAACGCTGTCGTGGTTCAGAATTTAGACCATGAACATTCCAATAAAGTACCTTCCAATTACGCATAGACCTTTTATTCATGGGACAACCAAAAGCGAGGTATCAACCACTGCATGACATACAATGCCATACACCCACGCCATAAGAAACAAAAGGCATCCAGTTTTGACCGCATATCATAAAGTTTAGAACATCATAAACGACAACAAATTTAACAGGCTTGCTACACCTAGCTAAATTTTTAAGCTGCAACATTTAAACACCACTGGAGGAGGGATCATCCTTGGGATTAGCCATAAGCTTCTCCTTGGACAGCAGGTTGGGGTTGATCTCCAGCTCTGCTCCAATTGCTTGTAGCACATTGAGAGGCGTGGGTGGAGGAGCATCTTCAGACTTGACATTATCGCCAGCGTCGTCAAGTTTGGGTTGGGCCTTCACTTGAATGGGCTTGGACCATGGACGCCTCTTGGTGGGTTGGAGGGAAAGTTGCTCAAAACTCGCAGGTTTAAACCCATCTAGTTTTGCCGCGCTTCTTGTACATCTTCGTACAGAAGTATCCACCAAAGGAACCACTATTTTCCTTCTTCTTGTCTGCTTCTTGTCATTGACCTGCGCAGAAGAAAAGACCACAGAAGAGGAGGAGATCTCCTCCAGGCCGCCAGACACAACATCTTCAGGGTGCATCTCTCTAGACCCATCAAAATCAGACATTACATTATCATTACCACTGAGAACCTCATCAGATGAACTTCCAAAAAGAGCTCTGGCAACTGGGCGTTTAGCCACAATTGGCTTCCTTATAACAAGGCTGCTGGGCAAGCTTGGCACCAAAGAAGACATCTTCTGTGAATCATCAAAGGCAATGGTCCATGTGCGCTTGGAATATGTCACTGTCCCGAGTGGCTTGAAGAAGATAGGTCTAGGCACCTCCTTACAACAAATTCAGGCAGCAGATTTTCAACAGATCTCTTCCAGATCATCTCTGGAGGAAGCGGTGGCCCAGCCACAATCCTTGCCATGCCAATGAGTATCTGATGTTGCTGAATGACAGGAGGATGATAAGGAACAATTGCCAAAGGATTTTCCTCAATAGCCAGTTGCACATTGTCCTGTACCTGTTGATCCGGTTGTAACTCATTTTGCTCCTCAAACTGAATCTCCACATGCTGTTCCACAGACCCAGAGCCCTCCGGCTAATCAATGACAATAGAGATCTGGTCCTGCTCTGGCAGCACAGGTTAAGGCGGCTGCTGATGCTCATCCTCATTATCCCCCCAGTTTGCATTTCCCCATCCAGCATCCCCAATGTTATTGTTCTGAGGCTCTGGAGGTGCTATAGGCGCATTGTTCCACCCCAGCATTGGGTATGGTGGAAGAACAAACATCAAATTATCTTGCAGTAGATTTCCAGGTAGTGGGTGTGGATTTCCGTCCAGTGGCATGGGATCTTCATCATTTGGCATCTGATCAGCGAAGTCAGCGCCCAACACATAGCAAGCAGCAGTCCACGAAACCTGAGCTCCTCCCCATTCAGCATAGTCTCCAAATACCACATCACGTGGCACCAATGGCGTGTCAGGGAAACTTGCCTCCACTAGAGTCTGAACCAAACATGGATCTTCCCTATCCCAAGACTGAAATTTCCCAAAGGTGCCAACCGCCTGTGATATGAACTTCATATTGCGATAATCAAGAGGAATCCCAATGAACATAAGCCAACCCTTGCGGAACCCATGACTCCCCTTAAAATTCTCTCCCTCGTCATGTTTCATAAATCTAACAAAACGATCATTGCCCAGAGGAAAAGGGGCATGCTGAATCAACGTATATCTGACAGAAGGATCCCTGACTTGGAATAACCCTACCCCATGAAACCAAGGCTGAGCGGAGCGAACCAGAGTACCTCTGTTTTGAAGGAACTGAACTATCTCATCCCTGACCGGTCCAAGCGGTCCCTCCGGAGCAGGCATGACCTCAACAACCATGTAATCCTCATGGCGGCGAGGAGGACGAGCCGCAGGCGTGATGAAGGTGCGAGGAAGCCACCTGTCTCCACCATCGATGATGTGATGGCCTGCCGGAACAAAGCGTTGTGGATCAAGCTTGTAGTTTGCCATAGCCGACCGCTTTGAGGAGGGGATGGGGTTTTCATTGGAAGGAGGAGGGGGGATTGGTGCAATGTGGGCGACGACGATGCGACTGGGCAAGCTATCCCAATAACTCCCGCACCGTTCCCCTGACCGGCAGGGTTTTTTGAAATACTCATGCTTTGTTGCAGCAAAATTGGTCTCCAAGCCAATCCATTTGTGCGCGCGAAATCATTACAATCCCTGCTAAAGTGACCCGTGCGTGAGCAAGCCGAGCAGACCGCTTGCATTCCACAAGAGGCTGCAAGGTGGACCCTGAGAGAGCAGACGGTACAAGTTAAAACCCGGTCCACCATGTCATTAACCATGGCCTCAAACTGTTGTGCTGCTTCTTGCGTGGTGGGTATTTCCTGTAGAGGGGTTGGTGGGCTTGGGTTAGAAGATGCGTCCAACATCTCAGAAACTGGGGTATTCTGCGACGAGGCAGGCCCATTAACCACAGAACCAGAGATTGGCCTAACAGATAATTCTGGGGACACAGGGCCAGAATGGTGTGCTTCCAAATATGATGGGCTAGATTCCAAGCTTCCATCTTGAACTGGAGAAATTCCTGCTTCCGCAAATTGTGCAGAAAGATTACCAGAAACCACGAGCAGCGGATCCACAGTTACCAGATCAAGTGTGGGCGACGTGGTCGACCGGTGCAACTCCGGCAATGGTTGAACAGTACCAAACACAATAGGTGGCCGAGCCACCGTCCAATGCAAGTCGAGGGGGGGCGCTTGTCTAATAACAACACGCTCACGAGCAGATAGACTATAACCCCCATCCATAATGGTATCAATGCAATTTTTAGAAGCAGGATATCTATAACCTTTGCAGGCAGAATACTGTTCAAACGTGGCAAAAGACAATTTCTTCCGAACGGTGGTAGCTGACTTAAGAGAAGATCTAACCGGAGGCTTATGCATGGCCAAAAGACCCAAAGAAGATCTATGTTTAGTAGGACTAATCAGAATCCACTCAGCATCACATTCCTTACGCCAGATCTTAAGTTCCCGAACCCAATTAGGCCCTCCATTGCCCCAAAGATTGAAATAACATTTGAACAAATCGCAAGCAAATGAACGCAAATCCATAATAATAAAACCAACTTGCTTGCATGAGACTTGGAAAGAGAAAACCTTGTCTTTGACGTGAAGAACCCGAAGATTAATTGCCGATCCACCAATTGCAGCCTCCAAAGCTGCCGCCACCGAATCCTCCGACAACCGGAATGCATGGGGGCTAAAGGACACAATCAATGTGAAAGCCTCCTTCATCCCATTGGATGGATCGTATGACCAATGGATCTGAAAACCTCATCAGAAAAAGCCCTACCCTTGGAGAAATCCAAGCCAAGGGTAGTTCCACCAGACGAACCCATAGGAGATGGGTATTGCCTTGATCCAGAAGAGACGCCAGAGAGGATGATCGGAAGGGATCCACAGATTAGTGGAGGAAGATGGAGATCGCCGATGGTGAGGTCAGCGCCAAGGTGGGAGGTGGGAGCGCCATGCGTTGCAACCACATTATTATCAAGCGGGGACTGCTTAGTTGGCCTCGTGGTAGTTCTCTACCTTACCCGAAAAGAGCTACAATTGACCCCCTATACTTGTGGGTCATCATTTAGGCGAAGCCCTACGCCGGTAACTTCATCATCACCGTCGCCACGCCGTCATGCTGACAGAACTCTCCCTTGTCCTCAACTGGATCAAGAGCATAAGGGACGTCATCATGTTGAACGTGTGCTGAACACGGAGGTGCCGTACGTTCGGAACTTGGATCGGTTGGATCGTGAAGACGTTCGACTACATCAACTGCGTTACTAAACACTTCCGCTTTCGATCTATGAGGGTACATGGACACACTCTCCCATCTTGTTGCTACGCATCTCCTAGATAGATCTTGCGTGATCGTACTACGTTCCCCAACAGAAGGGAGGAGGGGTGGGTGCCCTAGGGTTTCCCCCTAGGTGGCGCGGCGGCCACCAAGGGGTGGCGCCCCCTAGGAGCCTTGCCTCCCAAGCAAGGGAGGGGGGCGGCCGACTGCCCTAGGGGGGCGGCCCACCCTCTTGGCCGAGTGGGCTAGGGTTTGGGGTGGTGCCTAGCCCCTTGTGGGATGGTGTGCCCATCTTCCTTGGCCCATGAGGCCCCCAGCACTTGTCGGGGCCCCCTAAAACCTTTTTCAGTTCTCCGACGAAACCCGGTACCTCCCGGAACACTTCTGGAATCTGAATCCCTTCATCCTATATATCAATCTTCACCTCCGGACCATTCAAGAGTTCCACATCATGTCAGGGATCTCATCCGGGACTCCAAACAACCTTCGCTCACTAACACAAAACTCAACTATATACTTAGATCGTCACCAAACGTTAAGTGTGTAGACCCTACGGGTTCGACAAATATGCAGATATGACGGACCGAGAAACCTCTATGGTCAATAACAAATAGCAGGACCAAGATGTCCATATTGGTTCCTACATATTTTACAAAGATCTTTATCTGTCGAATCTTGATGCCAAGGATTCAGCTAATACCGTATGCAGTTCCCTTTATCCATCGGTATGTTACTTGCCCGAGATTCGATCGTCGATATCTCCATACCTAGTTCAATCTTGTTACTGGTAAGTCTCTTTACTCGTTTCGTAATACAAAATCCCGTGACTAACTCCTTAGTCACATTGCTTGCAAGCTCATTGTGATGTTGCATTACCGAGTGGGCTCCGAGAAACCTCTCTGTCATACAAAGTGACAAATCCCAGTCTTGATCCATGCCAACTCAACAGACACCCTCGGAGATACCTATAGAGCATCTTTAAAGTCACCCAGTTACGTTGCAACGTTTGATACACAAAAGGTACTCCTCTGGTGTCAGTGAGTTGGATGATCTCATGGTCATAGGAACAGATACTTGACATGCAGAAAATGATAGCAATAAACTTGATACAATCATATGCTGCACTTATAGTTAGGGTCTTGTCCATGTCAGCGTTCTGGGAACGGGGGTCCCCAGACTTGCTTGCCTGCGGCCTGTGGCGTGGCTCAAGTGGGGGCCCAGTGCGGCCCAGCTTTATCAGCTCAAGCTCAAGACCCTGAGGAGCAGCCTCACTAGGTAGGCTCGCGAGGAGGCGGAGAGATCAAGGCAGGGTACCTCATGAGGTGCCCGTGACGCAAGCCATGACGATCGAGACCAGGCGGGCACCAGCCTGTGCAGTGTCCTTGTTTCCCCTTCGGTGCAAAGGGGGCAAGCACAGGCCAAGGCATTAGGCAAAGGTTACCGTTTCGGTGCAACAAGACCAAGACCAGCAGAACGGCAGGATGGAGGTCATCATGGAGCCCAGGACGATGTCATCGTCAGAGCCTTTGGCAGCCGAAGATCAACTTTTGACACGATAAGTGTACCAGATGTTCCCCTTCAAAATGGCCAATTGTTGGCGCCCTTCCCGCTCATTATTTGGGAAGAGGCTTAGGGCCTCCCTCTATAAATAGGACTAGCCACCACAGAGTAGAGGCATTGGGATATCGAGCAGAGAGAACCTAGAGAGAGGCGACTGAACTCACCCAAGCAGTTCATCGCACTAGCTCAAGAACAGACCCTCGCGAGGCTGTTCCCCCTTTGTAATGTTCATCATCAGCCCCTGAGGCAATCCACCAAACCACACACTGGAGTAGGGTATTACACCGCAATGGTGTCCTGAACCAGTATAAATCTTGTGTCCCTTGTGTGTTCTTCTTTCTAGTCTAGATTCCTTGAGAGGCACGCGAGCTAGTAGGGGAAAGATCTTCGTGCGCACCTCAGTGTTTGAACCTCAAGGGTCTACCGGAACCCGAAATCCGACATTTGGCGCGCCAAGTAGGGGTGCATCGGAATCCTTCTTCCGCTGCCTCGCGTTCCGTCGCCTCGCCGTTCTGATGTCAAGCGACCCAACAGCCAACGCCGACCGCTGGGCGGCGTGGCCCGCCCATGCCGCGCCGCCAGCCCATGGCGACCTCAACCCTGCGCCTCAGGCAGCTCGTGCTTCGCAGGGTGCTGTGGGGTGTGGGCGATGCGGCCAAACGCCGCTTGCCCTCACACCGCGGCAGGTGCGGTCAGCAGCAAGAGCCTCAAGTCACGCCACGGCCACAGCGCCACACACCCGACGGGAGCAGGCGAACTCCAGGGCCACGCTCACGATGGCCTGAGAGCTGCTATGATGCCGGCTGCTAGAGGGCGGCCGCGGCGTGTTGTTGGAGCGAGTGGCCGAGCTCCTGGGTGCCGCTGCCTCAGGAGCACCTCCTTTCTGCGTCCAGCTGCCGCCCCAGATCTAGAGCGGGCTGTATGGTGGCCCCATACGCGCCCATGCAACTCCAAGAGGGCTCCAGGGCCTACTCTACGCCGACCTGGCCGGTAACACCCGACGACAAGTCGCGCCGACCCCATCTCCGGCTGGCGAAGGAGTGCACGCCGCGACCTTTGGCCTCGGCGGACCATCGCGCCACCACCCTCAAGACAATGCTCCAGGCCAGACTGCGTGGCATGTGGGGCACTACAGTGAGACCCGCGGGGCGGCGGCCCCAGAAGCTTAGGTGCCCCACATGGTGGAGCGAGAGTGCGCACTGGAAGAAGTCCATGGCTCGTTCCTCGGGCCAAGCTGGGGCGAGGAGACACTAGAAGCTGAGCTCTTTCAAGAACCCCAATAGGGCCACGACGACCGCGCCGGTGGTAGCAACTATCTGGTACCGCTAATTCCTCAGGAGCAAGCTTATGCTAACCATGGGTCAGGTACAGGTCATCGCAGCAAATGGCTGCCCCAACCCAGCAGCCCCTTACCCCTCGGGAGGAGGGCATCGGGGGCTGCAGGAGAGGGGCCGAGATCCAGGTTCGTTCCCGCGGCGCTCGGCGCAAGGCATTCTTAGGAGGTAGGCCCTCTGCCGGGGAGGCGCCTTAGGGCCTGCCCCCGGCAGAGGACCCGTGGTCGTCGGGGGAACCGCTAGCGACTGCTCTACCCCATTGGCGTCGTCCTTGCTCTCCGGCCGCCGTCAATGGTAGTAGAGTGTGGCGCAAGACGGGGCCCTCGTCTGGCGATATGAAGCAAGGCCGGTACCTGTGAAGAAGGCCCAGTGCCTATGAAGCTCGATCGCCGCCTCTTGACACTCTCACGTAATAATGAGTGGGGCTGTACACGCCCCGGAGTCTCCGGAGAGCCGCCCTCGGGCCTCGGGGGCTCCCGCCCACGCCCAGTGGCAGCACTTAGCTCCGAGCTGGTGAGAAGACATCAAAGACTAGACTAGGTGCCGGACGCGGCCTTTTGCTTTTTGCCTTTTTCCCCTGTTGACGAGGTTCTTCGATTTGAATTTAAGTTGGATTTGAGTTTGAACTTGCGTGTGTTTGGGGGAAGGGTGATTTGGGCTCGTTTGAGCAATCTCTCACGTTTTGGTTTCGGCTTTGCGTCCAAAGATAGCGTCAGCTGCCTCCCCTCGTGAGCCCCTCGTGAGCCGGGCCAGGCCAAGCACGTCTACAATCCGGACTGTTATCACCATACCCTCTCAGGAGGTTCTCTCTGCGCGATCAATGGGTTCACCCAGAAGGCACTCGAGGCGCTGCGGCTCCCGCAGGCTCGCTCGGGGACCGTCTGGGTCATAAGGATAAACAGTGGCGACCAACGGTCAATCAGACATATCACTCACCACGTCTTCTGGAGCGCCTCCGGAGGCGTCGCTGGCATCAGTGACGTAGTTACCACCCCCGCCATCACCTTCATCAACACTGGTCTCATTAACAACGCCACCTTCATCAGCGGCCACGATCACGCCATCATCATCAGATGCGAAGGCCCTGACGAGGGCATCCACATTGTCCTCCACCCAATGCGCCAGATCGCCTCGGATGGCCACAGGCACCGGTGCGATGGCGGTGTCAAAGTCAAAGTGGGGATCCCTGTCTTGAAGATAGCTGAAGACGCGGGAGAAGGCGTGCCCAAGCAAGGCTCGGCTCCTCTCCTCGACAAGCCAATGAGACCTCTCAGAGCGGTCCTCTAGAAGTGTCACCACGTCGGTGAAGAACTGGAGGTTGCCGGCATAGTTGGTCTCATGCGGCTCCTTGGCGGTGGCATCGCAAATGTTGATCAAGGCTGTGTTAGCCCCTTCCCTGAGCATTCGGAGCATGGGGGCATGCTTGTGCTCCAGGGTCCGCCGCTGACGGATCTCGTCCTCGTTCCGCCGCGCGACGGCCTCGGCGCCATCAACCCTCTATTGGAGAAGAAGCAGCTCGGCATGAGAAGAGGCCAGCTCCGCCTGCGCCGCGCCAAGGGCGGCTGCAGAGGAATCCGCTCTTCGTGTCATTTCATCCAGCTTGGCCCTGAGGGCAGCGGTCCTGCCCCCAGTTTCGGCCCCGATTAGCTCCAGCTTCTCCTCGTGTTTGCGCTCAAGGCTCGAGCGAGCTTCCGCCACGCCGCGGTCAACCTCTTCTTGGAATCGAGCTTCCCGCACGGCGACATCATCCTCCGCCTGAGTCACTAGACGCTCCCTCGTCTCCAACCGCTCGAGGTCGAGGATGCGCTCAGCGGCCTCCAGCGTCAGCGCCTCCTCACGCTTCTAGAGCTCCGCCTGGTCGACGGAATCCTCCTTCATCGACACGAGGGCTGCCTGACGCAGCTCCACTTGCTGCTCTAGAGAGTTGCTCCAGGCCTGGAGCTCCCACGCGCGCTCCTCTGCAGCCTTGAGCCGTCGTTCTGCTTCCCGAGCCTCCTCGGCGGCTTGGGAGCAGGCCTCCCGCGAGGCCGCCAGCGATGCTTCGGCCTTCGCATTGTCAAGGTCACGCTGGTGACGCGCAAGGGCGATGGCTACCTTCAAATTGCGCCTCTTCTCAGCAAGGCACAGGCCTTCGGCCTCGAGGCGTGCATCCTCGTCAGCAAGCTCCATGCCGAGCTGGCTCACTGCATCAGCCGCCCTCTGAAGAAACTCTTGGCGAAGGGCACGGCGCTCCCGAGTGCTCCCGAGCACGTCTTCGATGTCATCCTCCACCGCTGGAGAACGCGGAGGGCCCTGAGGCGGCATGCCCCCTTCCTGTGAGGGGCTAGGGGCTGGCGCCCCAGCAATCGTCGGACGGACTTCGCCAGGAATCCAACCTGGCGCGGGTCCATTCCCAGAGGAGGAACTCAAGACCGACCTCAACCAGTCACCATCCACGATCAATGGAGGAGCGCGGGGCAAGCTAGGTGTACCCCAGGAGAACTCGTGAAGGGAGGACAGCAGGCGTGCAGGCTCGAGGCGCCCCCGCGGGGCGGATCACTTCCGCAACCGGCCCAGTGGCGGGGGCGTTGCTCGAGCTCGACGCGCCCAGGGTCAGCAGTGAAGGCAAAGCATGGGGGAGCAACTCCTTGGCCGTCTCCACGAATTCGGCGGGAAGGGCCTTGAAAGGCCACGATCAGCTGCAGGAATAGTAAGGTAAAGGAGCAGAGAGAGAAGAGGACTTACTCGTCCATGGAAAGGTACTTCCTGCGCTTCAACAAGCGGCAAGGGCGATCATCGCCACCCAAGGCCTCATTCTACTTGCAGAGGGCCTCGAAGTCCATGCGGAACCGGCCCAGGCGCTCGGCGCAAGGGTCGGCCTATGGCGTGGGGGAGGCGTCAAGGTGATCAGCGCGAGGGGAATCGACCTGGGGAGCGCCACCAGGCGCCGCCTCGTGAGGAACGACCGAGGCCTCGGAAGCCCCAGCCTCGGGAGCCGAAGGCCACGACTCCCCACATGCCGCTGCTCCAGAATGGGCTTCGGGAGATGTCACCTTTGGGACTCCGCGCAGCGTCAGCATCTCGACATCACCCCCTTCGGCTCCCGATGGTTCTCGTCTCCCCGCTCCATCACCTGATACAGAGCCGCTTGGGGCGACCGGAAGAGCAATCACAACGACTGGATTCTCGCGGGGCCCCGTGAGGCTAGCCAGGCGCAGCCCCCACTCGTCAAAGCTGGGCATCCGCCTCACAAAATCGGCCCTGCCCGAGCAAAGATACAAGAGGGCACCACCATGTCGAAGGCTACCTAGGGAAGGATCGCCAGTCAGGACCCTGAGCACCATCCTTAGCGCTTTGGGCGCCAGGTCCTCCTCCTGAAGTTGCATGCGGTCTTTATACCCCGCGAAGTCCCACATCCGGCGAGAGTAGCGCTGGAGAGGAGCAATGCGACATTGGAGGAACTCCTTCACCACCTTGGGCACCATCACATCGAGCACCCTCAAGCTCTCAAAGCGGCGCCAGACGAAGGCGAGCCGGGGGCTCACGAGCGCCTCATGACCCCAACCTGAGTTGGGAACAGCAGGCAAGGTTTGGTGCGAGAGCAGGGGCTGGGTTCCACGTACAGCCACCGCTCTCTGAACCTGGCCTCAGGAGGAGGAAGGCTGAAGTTGATCCCTGAAGCAGCCGTCTCTGGCACGGCTAAGAAGCTCACACACCCCAAGCATCGAGTGCGATCGCTCAGGTGCAAAGAGAAGAAATGGCGCAGCAGAGTGACGGAAGGAGGAATGCCCACCATTGCCTCGCAAACAAAAGCGAAGACAACCAGGAGGGTAATGGACTCAGGCCCAAGGTGCATCATGTGGATCTGATAATGGGAGAGCACCGCGGTGAAGAAAGCGGAAAAGGGGGGAAGCAGGCCCGTCCACAGGGCATCAGCGAAGAACTGGACCTCAGTGACGACCCTATCAAAGGAGGCATGGGACGCAGGCCAGACCGTGGTCCTGCTGCATTCGTTGAAGATGGTGGCAAGGGCAGAGCGGACCTTGTTCAAGGCTTCGGGATTGAGTATGATGGACCGGTCAACGGCGGGGGCCACCGCTGGAGGCGAGCGGGACGAAGGCGCGGGCTTCTTCACCCTTTCCTTCTTCATTGGCGTCATGGCAATGGGAAAGGGGGGAGAGTTCGAGTTGGATTGGAGGCGGAGACTAGAGCCTGAGGAAGAAGGAAGGGCAGGAAGCACGCGGGCGGCGAAAGGGGAATGACTGTGTGCAACCACGAGTCCGCCTAGCCGGGCATGAAATGAGGCATCGTGGGGAAGCAGAGATGCCCACGTCCAATCAATCGCCACACGACGCCCAAGGCCACAGGCTGTTGGGGCCCGTGGCGCTTCACACTTGCCCCTTCGCTTCTCTGCTAAGCCAAGTCCGGGCGCGCCTTGGGCCCGGGGGCTACTGTCAGTGTGCTAGGAACGGGGGTCCCCAGACTTGCCTGCCTGCGGCCTGCGGCGTGGCTCAAGTGGGGGCCTAGTGCGGCCCAGCTTCATCAGCTCAAGCTCAAGACCCTCGCGAGGGGCCAAGCCTCGCGGGGTGGACGACAGGAAGCTTCCTCAGGAGCGGCCTCACCAGGCAGGCTCGCGAGGAGGTGGAGAGATCAAGGCAGGGTACCTCGTGAGGTGCCCGTGATGCAAGCCATGATGATTGAGACCAGGCGGGTGCCAGGTGGGCATCGACCTGTGCAGTGTCCTTGTTTCCCCTTCGGTGCAAAGGGGGCAAGCACAGCCAAGGCATCAGGCAAAGGTTACCGTTTCGGTGCAACAAGACCAAGACCAGCAGAACGGCAGGATGGAGGTCATCACAGAGCCCAGGACGGTGTCATCGTCAGAGCCTTTGGCAGCCGAAGACCAACTTTTGTCAGGATAAGTGTACCAGATGTTCCCCTTCAAAATGGCCAATTGTTGGCGCCCTTCCCGCTCATTATTTGGGAAGAGGCCCAGGGCCTCCCTCTATAAATAGGACTAGCCACCACAGAGTAGATGCATCGGGATATCGAGCAGAGAGAACCTAGAGAGAGGCGACTGAACTCACCCAAGCAGTTCATCGCACCAGCTCAAGAACAGCCCCTCGCGAGGCTGTTCCCCCTTTGTACTGTTCATCATCAGCCCCTGAGGCAATCCACCAAACCACACACTGGAGTAGGGTATTACACCGCAATGGTGGCCTGAACCAGTATAAATCTTGTGTCCCTTATGTGTTCTTCTTTCTAGTCTAGATTCTTTGAGAGGCACGCGAGCTGGTAGGGTAAAGATCTTCGTGCGCACCCCAGTGTTCAAACCTCAAGGGTCTGCCGGAACCCGAAATCCGACAGTCCATCACATGATTCTCCTAATGATGTGATCCCGATATCAAATGACAACTCATGTCTATGGCCAGGAAACCATAGCCATCTTTGATCAACAAGCTAGTGTGGTAGAGGCTCACTAGGGACATGTTGTTGTCTATATATCCACACATGTATTTGAGTTTTCAGTCAATACAATTATAGCATGGATAATAAACGATTATCATGAACAAGGAAATATAATAGTTACCACTTCATTATTGCCTCTAGGGCATATTTCCAACACTTCTGGCATGCGAAAGCCCCACGATCTGCCCCTTACACTCTGCGCAACATATTGTTCAGTCGGGAGCTGCTACAACAGGGGGTGCAATGGGGCATTGGCAGTGGATCTGCTATTTGGATCACGGGTCACTACTAGGGAAAACTTTATATACAGAATCTTAGCAGCGGTGTGGTTCAGGGGAAGGCGCTACTGCTAATTAGCAGCAGCGCGGGAAAAACAGGCCTACTGCTACTAACTTGGCAGTAGCGCGGCTTGGCTGAACCACGCTGCTACTAAAGTCGACCGACAGTTCTCGCCAACCTAGATTTAGCAGTAGCGCGGTCCATATAAGTGCGCTATTGACATAGTAATAGCAATAGTGCGCTTTTCCTGGGATGCGCTACTGCTAATTGTCGTTTTTTTAAACAGGTCACATGGCGGGACCCACTTAGCAGTAGCGTGTGAGTCATAAGCGCACTGCTGCTACGTTTATAGCAGTAGCGCAGTTTATGACCAGTGCTACTGCTAGGCCACAACATATGCCACCTTTTACCCTTCCCCTCCCCTCCCCCATCCTCTCTTCCTCACTTTCCCCTACCTCCCACCTCCTCTCTCCCTCACTTTGCTTCTTCCTCACAACTTCTCCCCCATTACTCTCCTTCTTCTACCTACCTTTCTCTCTCTTTATTACTCCTAGATAACTTACACCACCTCCATTAATGCATCTCCTTTCTCTTTTTCCTCTCCCTCCCCTAGATAGTCATCTCCTTCCCCAACTAGCTTGGTAGATCTACCCATTTAATGAAGTGAGTTATGTACCTCTCTAACTAGATCTAGCCATCTCAAGAAGTAGGCTTTGTCCAATTTTGATCATTCCCTAGGTGTGTGGTGACACCGATCAACATCATCATCACCGTGCTCGACCTCGAGATAGGTGATTAAAAATTTGTGCTTTTGCAATAATGGAAATATGTGTATGTGTACGATATGACATGATCGCATGATATGATGGAAATTGTGTGTGTGTGGCTTGAGTTGCCGCCGAATTGTGCTTGAGTTGCCTATGTTTTGCCGAAATGTTGATTTATTTCCGTTTCGGTGAATTTCGGGCAAACTCTATATGTCCTATTTTTAGGGAAGGTCATGCCGAATTTTTGTATGACTTTGATGCATGCACGCATTTTTATAATCAATTTGTTTATAATTACCGTGCATGCGTTCATGATGGTTAGTGGAACGATGGTGGACAGGTGGTTGCGGTCGGTGGTGCAGGACATGAAGGAAAATAACCTGACAGAGGTTTCATGTCCGCGTCGAAGATGCAAAGGAACAGTTTGGCTTGACCCCTATGACGATGGTCATGTCGAAGCGCACCTGCTCATGACTGGTTTCATTGATGGCTATACTTAGTGGATAATTGAAGATGAGGATGAGGATGTTGAGGACACCGACGGGGCAGGCAATGATGACACGGGGCAAGACGAAGAGATGATCGACAATGATTGCGGGGAAGAGGCCGGACATGGCGGCGGAGAAGGGGCCGGACATGGTGGAGGAGAAGGCGCCAGACATGGCGGCGAAGAAGGGGCTGGACATGGCGGCAGAGAGAATGTGGACTCCACGCCGTAGAGTTCGTCGGTACTAAGTTCAATCATGCGGGACCCTCATGTTCAAGCACTGCTTTGCAAGGAGACGAGTATTGAGAGAGCTTCTTCTATAGAGGAGGCTAAGCTGCAGCAACTGGTGGTAGACTCGAACACTCCATTGTATGATGGTTGCAATCCTGAGGTGACCCACTTGAGTTTCACGCTCCAACTCCTGAAGACGAAGGCTAAAAACAAATGGACCGACACTAGCCTCGATGAGCATCTCAATTACCTAAAGGATGTTCTTCTCGCGGGGAATCTATGTCCTACTAGTGTGGATGAGGCCAAGAAGATTGTCTGCCCTCTTGATCTGCCACATGTTAGACACCATGCATGCATCAACGATTGCATAATTTGTCAGAAGGACCACGCGGAAAAAACAAGCTATCCAATGTGCAATGCTTCTCGATACAAGAAGGGCGGGAAGAAATCTCCCTAGAAAGTTGTATGGTACTTACCAATCACTCCCTGTCTCCAACGGTATTTTGTAGATCCCAAGGCAGCAAAGCTCATGTGCTGGCATGCAGAGAGGAAGAAGCCCAACGATGGAGATGATCCGAAGCTGAGACACGTCAAGGATGGAAGCCAGTGGAGAGCGTTGAACGGCTTCTATCGGTATTTCGAATGTGATGCAAGGAACATCATGCTCGGCGCGTGTACCGATGGCATGAATCCATTTGGCAACCAGAACACCAACCATAGCACATGGCACGTGTTTGTATGGATGTACAACCTCCCCCCTGGTTGTGCATGGTGTCGAAGTACATTCACATGAGCATGCCGATTCAAGGGCCGAAACAACCGAGAAATAATATTAATTTGTATTTGGGGCTACTTCAAGAGGAGTTAGACACGTTATGGAAAACACTGGCCAAGACATGGGACGCCAACAAAGGCGAGTATTTCTACATGAGAGTCGCGCTGATCACGACGGTGCACGACTATCTCGGTTACGGATATGTCGCAGGCCAGGTGTGCCATGGATATTGCGGATGCACGGGGTGCATGCATGATACAACGTCTCAGCAGCTAACGTCAAGGAAAGAGGGCGGGTCTGGGAAAATCGTGTACATGGGGCATCGAAGATGGCTCAAGAAGGACGACCCATGGAGAAACCGTGGAGATCTATTCAATGGTCACGTTGAGCATCAAGGACCTCCACGTAAGCGGAGCGGCGCCGAAATCGATGAGCTGTTGAAAAACTGGGAACTGTGCCCCGCGCCGGGAAAGACGATGAAAAAGGAGCCGGAACCGCTGCTAAAGTTATGGAAGACGAGGTCTGTGTTCTGGGACTTGGAGTACTGGCACAAACTCGACACACCTAATTGCCTTGATCAAATGCATATTTGTAAGAATGTCCTTGAGATCTTGCTCGCGACACTGATGAACATGTCGGATAAGACCAAGAATGGGCCGAAGGCAAGAACAGACTTGTGAGATTTGGAAATCAGGGAAGATCTGTACATGTCGCCCCGTAAAAAGTCATTCGAGACAGAGACAAAGACAGAGGCGCGGGAGAAGAAGGGCAAAAAAGTAAAGTAAGAGGATTATTACCCACCTTCTTGCTTCACCTTAAGTCCGGCTAAGATCGATCAATTCTTTAAGTGCCTTGCCGGAGTCAAAGTTAGTTCTGGTTACTGTGGCAAGATAAGTAGATATCTAGACACGAACAAGAAAAAGGTTCAACGGGATGAAGTCCCATGACTGCCATGTGATGATGACGCAAATACTACCTATTGCCCTTAGAGGGATAATGGACAAGCACGTCTATGACACGCTTATTGGTCTCTGCAACTTTTTCGATGTCATCTCTCGAAAGTCGATCAGTGTGAAGCAGCTCCGAAGGCTACAGGAAGAGATCGTTGTGATACTGAATGAGCTTGAGATGTACTTCCCGCCCGCGTTCTTTGACGTCATGGTGCATCTGTGTGTCCATATTGTGGATGACATAATAGCCTGGGGCCGTCATTATTGCACAACATGATGTCGTTTGAGAGGATGAATGGGATCATCAAAGGATTCGTTCATAACATGTCTCGTCCAGATGGAAGCATTGTCCAGGGCTATCTGACACAAGAGTGTATCTCTTTCTGCGAGAATTTTCTATATGGCGCGGACCAGCCGCCTGGTGTTGGTGTTGGTTTGCCCGTTAACAAGCACGATGGGAGGCTCGAAGGAGAAGGTCACTCCAACGATCGCAGGGAACTGCACATGGCACATTCAGATCGACGCAACGACTTTGACATAGCAAACTTGGTAGTGCTACAACACCTAGATGAGGTAGATCCTTTCGTGGCACTTCACAAAGAAATTATCGCAAAGAAGTATCGTGACCGGGGGGTATGCAGGACAGGCGCCGAAGTTACTAGAGAGCACAACTCCACTTTCTTGCATTCGTTCAAAGAGCATATTATTGCTAATCCCCCGGAAGAGGGCTCTAAGGACGGATTGCTCATATACGCCTTAGCGCATGGCCCCTCACCCAACCTCATCACCTATTAGGCATACAATATCAACAGATACACGTTCTACATGGAGGCCAAATATATGGACAGTGATGATCAGAACTCAGGGGTGACGATGGAATGCATGACCGGCAGCGACAACGGTGCAACTGAGAGATTTTACGGAAGGGTCGAGGAGATCTGGGAGCTTGACTACTCTGGACTGCATAATGCGACAATGTTCCGTGTCAAATGGGCTAAGAATGTCGAAAGAGAAAACCAGCTTTTCACTACCATGACTATACCCGATGCCAAGAGCACAACCGTGAACGCTATCACCAAAGACGAGCCATGGGTACACGCTAAGCACGTGACACAATGCTTCTTCATAACCGACCTGTTCAATCCAGGCCGTGTTGTCGTGAGAGGCAAAAGGAACATCATTGGAATGGATGGAGTCGCCAATGAGGAAGACTACGACCAGTACAGCAACCCAATGAGGGAAGATGATGATGACGATGAAGTATATGTCAAAAGAAGAATCAATACTACATTACCTAAGAAAGATCATACTCCATGGAAAAGGAAAAGTCACAATGAGGGGCTCAATTATTCTTTAACGAACAAGAAGGGAAAGAAGCTCACTCAAAAACGAAAACATCAATGTTGAGGAACCGTATGTTATCGGTCAAATGATGTAATATATATGTTCCCATTTTGTGTACACACTTGGGCATTATGCATTGGTCAAATGATGTAATATATATGTTCCCAGTTTGTATACATACTTAACCGCCAAATGATGCAATATATATCTCCTTAGTTATATACATTGTATCACCTTCCCATCGTTCACTGCTCTCGGAAAAAAGGAAAAGAAAATAAAAGAAAAGGGAGCAAAAATAAAGGAAAAGAAAATATAAGAAACAAACAGGAAGACTGCTACAGCTAATAGCAGTAGCGCTTTCTACAAGAAAACGCTATCGCTATATGTAATAGCAGTAGCGCTTTCTGAAATAAACACTATAGCTATCTAAAATAGCAGTAGCGCGTTCTTTGCAAAAGTGCTATAGCTAACTTAGCTATAGCACTTTTATCCGGAACGCGCTACTGCTATCTCGACTTAACCCCAAAAATCCTCACTCTCTCTGCTTCTTCCCGCCTCTTCTCTTCCCTCAAATCCCACTCTCTCTTCCCTTGTGTCGTCACCACCGGAGCCCTCGATCCCGGCGCTCGTCCCAACCCCGGCGCTCGGCCCCGTCCCGGCGCTCGCCCCCGACCCCGGCGCTCGCCCCCGTCCCCGCGCTCGCCCCCGTCTCCCCCGACCCCGGCGACCACAGACCTTGGCGCT
>NC_041393.1:21815243-21822841 GCF_002162155.2 Triticum dicoccoides | reverse complement strand
CGCCTTGCTGCCGTGCCGTCTCCCCCGACCCCATCTCTCTCTTTGCCCTTTGTAAGCCCTCCCTCCTCCCCTCTTCTCTGCTATTTAGTGCTAATTAGTATGAAATAGTATGAACCCTAGGCTATTTTGTTATGTAACAAAAAACAGAATTAATTATATAGGTTTCTTGCATTTTTTAGTTAAAGCAATTGTTGTTATTTAAATTTTATAGTGCTAGTTAATTAATTAGAACTAGTATGAAACCTAGGACAGATTAGTTAAAACAATTGTTGCTATTTAATTTTTTTAGTTAAAGCAATTGTTGCTATTTAAAAAACAGAATTTGAAGTGGGCAGATTAGTTCTATATTTTTTTTAAAACATGACTTCTTGCATTTTTCTTCAAGTTCTATATTTTTCTTCCTTTTATATGTGAATTTGAAGTGGACATGTGATATGTGTACATGTGATATGTGGACATGTGATATGTGGACATGTGATTTGGACATGTCATATTTGGAATTTGGACATGTGATGTGCAGGGCAAATGATCTGAGTGGCCTATGTTTTGCCGGAATATTGATTCATTTCCATTCCGGTGAATCTCAAGCGCTCAATATGTCCACTTTTTAGCAAAGGTCATGCCAAAATTTTCCGTGAATTTTGGCATGACTTGTGCTAGAAAGTAGGCATATCGAGTGCCGGGAGTTGCTGGAACGACATTCCGGCAAACATAGATCTTTTTTTATGTCACTTCTCATTTTTTTATAGTTTTAGAATTAAACGAGGAGACTTGATCATAGGAAACATGTTGAACAACGAAGAAATTGGGCCTTCTGACCAAGATGCAGACGAGATGGATTATGAGGGTGAACAAGAGTACCTCGACTTTTTGACTGCTAAGCAAAGTCAAGGTTCGCAGGTCGGCCTCGATGATGGTACTGACGCCTACATCAATACCGACGGCTCCGGCACCGATGGCGGCGCCGAGACCGGCGGGGAAGGTACCGGCGGGGAAGATACCGCGCCGATACCGGAGAGAAGAAGCAGAAGAAACAGAGGATACGAAAACCTAACAAACTCGGCATCGGATGACTGGTGATCACAAAAATGGCACCTGGCAAGTTTGAGCCATTAGAGCCAGAAGAACCTCGCAAGTGCTATGGGAACCAAGTAGGATGCATCCTACGGGAATGCGCGAGCATCAACGATGATGACTTAAGGAGTAAAGAACATTTGAGGCAGTTGCTCCTGACGGAATTGCATAAGAGATTCAAGTCCCCCGACCGGGATGATAGCATAGAGCAACCGTGGGATGATCCGAAGATGAAAAATATTAACAATCACGCCATGGGCATGTTCAGCAATGATTTGGCCTCTTGGAAAGGGAGGGTGAAACGAGCTATTGAGGCTGAGGAACCCCTGTCCAAGATTCTGGAGGAAAATCCGACACTTACGAAAGAGGAGTTCGAAAATTTCAAGGACACTTGCGCTACAGAGGCAGCCAAGGCTAAGGCTGTGAAATTCAAGAGCCTTCAGCAAAGGAACACGGGGAAGCATCGCCTCGGAAGTCGTGGCTACCTTGGGAAAAGGCCCATATGGGATAAGGAGGACGTGGAATGTGAAGCCGCGGGTCTCCCAGACCCCTTCGCGAAGTTCACCAACCTCTTGGAGCGTGACTTCATCAGGGCCCGCTACAAGTGGGACAAGAAAAAGAAGGTTTTGTACACGGATAAGATCACAAGGAGATTGATTAGATTACTGGTAATTATTCTTTTACCACCTTACATTTAGCTCTTGATCAAGTCGACTATACATTCATAAACGGTTCACGTTCCTTCTACAGGAGAAGCAACACCAGCTTGAAGCCAAAAGCCCTACTTCGATTATGAGGCCCAAGTGGGACACCCCTCTCAACCGGGCCTTGAACGAACTTAAGGGACTTCCTTTGGGCCAGCGGCCGCAATATAGACGTGTGCACGGTGCCGAAGACGGCGCCATGTGGAAGGTGTTTTACAACAAGGGCCCGGAGGCCAAGAAGAAGAAAAAGAAGTTTAGTCAGGCGAACGTCAACGAGAAGGTGAAGCTTGCAGTCAAGAAAAAAGTAGTTGAGGACGCGCAAAAAGCAGCCGAGGAGAAACATGATTTGCTAAAGCAGGTAGTATATGCAGCTGTAAATGCCTACACAAATGATTTTTCTACTAACTTGGTCCCAACTATCATCAACTGTATGAAGGAAAATCCAGACAAGACGGTACATGATTTCCCCATGCCCAGTTTCGTCGGGAGCAACTCGGTGAACAACACCACCGCACCATCATCTGCTCACGCAATCGGGCCTGCTCTCGCACCCGCACCCGCACCCGCTCATAGCAGCTCGTCCTCAGTCTCTGGCGCGCTAGGCGGGCCTTTGTCTTTGGCTGAGCTCGACGCCCTCACAGTAATTACATGCCACACCAACATATATATCTAGAATATTCCATTTTCGTTGCCTTTCGGATGTTTTACGCTGCAGACATGTGTTTGTAGGCCGACGAAACCCCGTGCATCATACTCTACTTGATCAAAGGCTAGAAGGTGGACGTGGGAAAGGGGGTGATAACAAAGCCCTTGCAACTCACGTTCCACAACCAGCCGATGCCCGCTGGGCACTTCAGGGTTAACTTGTCCAGTGTGAAATTGGGGCACGAGGATTTGCCTCCTCCGTTACGGCTCAAGGGAGAGGACGACGAGACCTCGCTGCAGATTGGAAGCTGCAAGGGTTGGGTGCTGCTACGGCCGAAGAATCTTCTTCGTCTGGAGCCGCCCGAGATCACACCAATAACCACACATCAACAAGCATGTATGGAGACCACCACCCCGCCTACGCAATTACCAACTCCTGTAGTGCCGGGTGAGAGCGGCGGACGACGTGATGAAGGGGGTCCAATAGAGGCTGATGTAATCGGCCCCGTAGAACAAACAATGGATGATGAGATGGAGGAGACGGAGGACCCAATGGGTTTCCTCAATACAGGCACCTATGAAGGTGACTTAGATATGATGAGTCAGCCATATGACGAATCGGGCTATCAGCATGCTGATGATGATATGGATGATTTGCCCGGGCAGGAACGTCCTAGCAGGGATTGCAAGAAGTCTCTCTTCATGAAATCCTCACAGGACACGCCTGAAGATGCCGCCTTAACACAAGCTCAACTAGCGGGGGGTCGTACAGTGCTTAGCCCGGCAACACTGGGGCAGGGGTTAAGGAAGGGTCTGGAAGGTGTGCCCAATAAAAAGGAGAGGAAGAGATTGGGGAAGATAGGCTCAGCTGCCTGCAAACAAGCCAGAGCACATAGCAGCCATATGATGGATTCTAAAGAGGTACCCGTCAAAGGTGCGGCCATGTTCCATGTCACGGGCGAGACGATGCTACCGCCGAAACCGCTAGAGGCACTGTCAGGGGATCTCAGGAGACTGCACGACCATGTGTTGTCGATTGGTAAAAGCCTACTAGCCTCGAAGGATCCAAGATATCCGACATACGCAACTCGTGTGCCTGAGGGGAAGTGCTACGTCGGCACACGGCCCACGGAGGTGTTCTTCCTGCGTGTTGACCATATCTTCGAGATGTTTCTGACAAGGCGGCTCGATTTTACAATCGTCCGCCTTTTTGCGCTACATATGAGCTCCGTCATGAAGAGAGAAGAAGTCTCGCAAATCTGTGTGGCGGATCCGTACTACATGCACGATTCCTTCTTGAGTCTCGGCGACTCTGAGCGTGAAACTGCTAGGGAGTACCTCCAAAACTTCATGGTACAGAATAAGGACCAGGAAATTGTCCTCCTGCCTTATCATCCAAAGTAAGTCAGTTCTGGACAACCCTTTTGTACATTTCAATCATTCCTTCTCTCTCATATGGAGAATAATTTGAGGTGTCTTTTTCCCTGCAGCAATGGGCGCGCCATCCTTATCGTTCTTTACCCGCGAGTTTCCCACACCATGTATTTGGACCCTACCAGAAACTACGAGAAGAAGGACTACACCCACATAATGAATATTCTAGATGATGCTCTCCAAGGCTTCAACATTAGGGGTGGCCACGTGCAGATTAGGAAACAAAGGAACAAGAAGATGGTTTTCGCGCATAAAACTAACTTCTGCTGCATCCATGTCCCAAAACCAAGCAATAAAGATGGATTCTACATCCTCCATCTCATGATTGAGTTCAGCACGAATCACGAAAAGCTTCGCATCACAAACAGAAATGATGATCGTATCCACAAGTGGGTAGAATCTCATGGAGAAGCGGATTATAAACTTAGAGATGACTTCTTTCGCATCCAAAGGGACATTGTGACGATCATCATGAAAGAAGTCGTCGATGAGAAGGGGATGTTCCACCACGGCCCTATATCACAAGATGACGTCCGAACTCGCATAGGCATGCAACGTCATGACCTCATGCCGTTCAAGAGGCTAGGGTCCATCCTCGATGATATGGAAGGATGGAACTTCTAGTGATTTACGATGCCGATGATGATGATATGTGTCGGTTGAACTTGTATACTTTCTGTAGCGATGAAACTTTGTGATGTCCACGGTCCCTGCCGAACTTGCGTAATGCTACTTTGTTAGTTTGGGTACGATGACCTGCGTACCTCTAGTTAATAAGTTTGCGTACTGTATGTTGCATCCAGTTGCTAACCCTTTCTTTTTCGTGTTGCTCTAGTATATTTTGTTGCATATGATTGTACATTCTCTTGATGAAGATGCATCTCTAACATGTACCTAGCTTCTTGATGGCGAGGTGGCAGTGCTATGTCGTGTACAAAGGTAAGGTTTCGGGGGTGTACAACGAGTGGCCTGAGTGTCAGGCGCAAGTGAATGGGGTCTCGGGCGCCAGCCATAAAGGCTTCAAAAGCAGACAAGAAGCAGAAGCTAGTTACTTGAGGTTCATGCTAGCGCGAGAGAGGATTCGTAACCGCCGCCTCATGTACTGCATAGTTCCGCTCTCACTCATAGTGATAGCTTTTCTCGCGTATATCATTGTTTAGATGGATGACGATGTAGTTGCAAGTTTTCGAGACTTTTATCGCTATTTTCAAAATGATAACGAGAGACCACTTCGTGTTGGATGATGATTATGATGATGACCACCTTGTATAACTATGTACATGCTATGATTATATTTGTATGTGTATGATATGCTAGAGATTATTGTATAAAGCCCAAAACAAAATTCAGCATCACAAAATGTTGAGCAGATTTAAAAAGAACTAATAACAGTAGCGCGGGGTATGGCATTAGCAGCAGCGAGCTCTTAGCAGTAGCGCTCTTTTCATCAGGGCACTGCAGCTATTATCAGCAGCGCGTGTTTCAGACAAATGCTGCTGCTATCCCTAGTTAGCAGTACCGCTGATCAGGTCGCGGTACTGATAAGCATATAACCCGCGCTACTACTAGGCTTTTCCATAGTAGTGGGTGATCACTGGATACCGTCGACGCCATCGGACTTGCTTCAATCTGTGTACCCGATACCGTCTACTGCTATGTCAAGTGTCTCTTGGACGAGGATCAAGGTTTCTTAATTAATAATAAAGTGCTGACGTTTTTTAAAAAAACCACCAAAAAATACGGGCAAATATGCATTTTGATCTACTAGCCTCGAAATGCCAGAAAAGAAAAGGGAAGCTCGTTCACCGGTGTGCCAAAACGGAACTCATCCACCAGTCCACGGCATCGCTCATGGAGCGCACGGATCGCGATCCGCGTGACGCCACAAACCCGAATCGCCACCCTCCATTTGGCCTCGATCCAACGGCGCAGATTCCACCCTCCCCCGCCCAGCCCGCCTGGCCGAAATCCGGAGCTCCAAATTATCGCGCGCGACGGCGCGAAGCACCAAACCCATCCTCGATCCCCTTTAAAATCCGCCTCCATTCTCCCAACCCACCACAGCCAACTGAAATCCCAATCTCCAAACGCCACAGCGCAGCAGCAGCCAGATCCCCAGCCCCTCCATCCCAATGGCCCGCACGAAGCAGACGGCCCGCAAGTCCACCGGCGGCAAGGCGCCGA
Source organism: Triticum dicoccoides (assembly GCF_002162155.2). NCBI lineage: Eukaryota > Viridiplantae > Streptophyta > Magnoliopsida > Poales > Poaceae > Triticum > Triticum dicoccoides. The sequence goes on along the minus strand of NC_041393.1, from coordinate 21,816,800 downwards.
GGAAGCAGCTGGCCACCAAGGCTGCTCGCAAGTCGGCCCCGGCCACCGGCGGCGTGAAGAAGCCCCACCGCTTCCGCCCCGGCACCGTCGCCCTCCGCGAAATCCGCAAGTACCAGAAGAGCACGGAGCTGCTCATTCGCAAGCTCCCCTTCCAGCGCCTCGTCCGGGAGATCGCCCAGGACTTCAAGACCGACCTCCGCTTCCAGTCCTCCGCCGTCTCCGCCCTGCAGGAGGCCGCCGAGGCGTACCTCGTCGGGCTCTTCGAGGACACCAACCTGTGCGCCATCCACGCCAAGCGCGTCACCATCATGCCCAAGGACATCCAGCTCGCCCGCCGCATCCGTGGGGAGAGGGCCTAGGTCTTGGTTCGCCGGCAGTACCGGGTAGTAGCTGTTCTTGTCCTGTGATCCGGGTGTGTGTCTGGTGCTTCTGTTTGTTGGTGTTGATATGATGTATCGTGATGCTTGACTGAAATTGCAATGGAAAAGTTCAGTTATCATGCTAATTCTGTCCCCCAGTGTCACTGTTTGATTATAAATTGCTCCCTGATTCTGCAATGTTCTGCAGGCGTTTGGTGAATTTATTTGGCCTTTCGGCTCTGTTTGATGTGATTCTGAACTTGGCTGGGTTGGTTGATGTGGTTTACCTGAAGCTGAATCCTGCATCACATCAACAAGTCCCCACTTCACCTTCAGCTAGTTGGAATTTTGCAATGGACGTGTACTTTATCTCCAGTTTTGATATCTTGTTTTTGTTTTTGGTATATTTTTACAACATTTCTCAGATCTTGCTGATCAAGTTCTGTCATTGGATGTTATGTTTGCTGAACGATATCCTTCTGGTGATGATTCCCGTGCTGAGTTTTTTCTGGATGTGATTGTTCATGTCTTCATGATGATACTTGTGGATCGTATGATTGGTCTGCTGTCAAGTGTAGCTAGGAGATGAGGCGAGGGCGACCACCGGAGGCGCCGTCGGGATCTCCTTCGGATCCCGCTGTTTTGCCGCCGCCACTGCGGATCGCCCCGGCCTCGGCACCCTCCTCGGCTCAGCCCGATCCCATCCAGCGGGATTAGATCGTGGCTGGGTGTGAGGCGAACGTGCGTGCGGAGTGGGGGTTGCGCTGGGCTGTGTGTTTCCGAGATGGCCATGGGGATTGGATCGCCGGACGTCTGCACCATTCGCCGGCATCTCGATGGACGACGCTGCTGGATCTGGAGAACGACGTCCGCGCCGGCGATTATGTGACGATAGGCGACCAGGTGAGGGTTGGTTCTAATTTGCGGACTGATGTCTATGACGTGGTTGTGGAGCATCGTATAGTGGGTGATCACTGGATACCGTCGACGCCATCGTACTTGCTTCAATCTGTGTACCCGATACCGTCTACTGCTATGTCAAGTGTCTCCTGGACGAGGATCAAGGTTTCTGGAGCGAGGAAATGGTTCGAGCTTTCTTCCAGGACGAGATTGCCAATGAGATTTTGTTGCTTCTAGTTGGCGGACATGGCAAGGAAGATTATGTGAGATGGCCTCATACCAGATTTGGCAAGTACTC
>NC_041393.1:21813593-21815233 GCF_002162155.2 Triticum dicoccoides | reverse complement strand
TGGCTACCTTGGGAAAAGGCCCATATGGGATAAGGAGGACGTGGAATGTGAAGCCGCGGGTCTCCCAGACCCCTTCGCGAAGTTCACCAACCTCTTGGAGCGTGACTTCATCAGGGCCCGCTACAAGTGGGACAAGAAAAAGAAGGTTTTGTACACGGATAAGATCACAAGGAGATTGATTAGATTACTGGTAATTATTCTTTTACCACCTTACATTTAGCTCTTGATCAAGTCGACTATACATTCATAAACGGTTCACGTTCCTTCTACAGGAGAAGCAACACCAGCTTGAAGCCAAAAGCCCTACTTCGATTATGAGGCCCAAGTGGGACACCCCTCTCAACCGGGCCTTGAACGAACTTAAGGGACTTCCTTTGGGCCAGCGGCCGCAATATAGACGTGTGCACGGTGCCGAAGACGGCGCCATGTGGAAGGTGTTTTACAACAAGGGCCCGGAGGCCAAGAAGAAGAAAAAGAAGTTTAGTCAGGCGAACGTCAACGAGAAGGTGAAGCTTGCAGTCAAGAAAAAAGTAGTTGAGGACGCGCAAAAAGCAGCCGAGGAGAAACATGATTTGCTAAAGCAGGTAGTATATGCAGCTGTAAATGCCTACACAAATGATTTTTCTACTAACTTGGTCCCAACTATCATCAACTGTATGAAGGAAAATCCAGACAAGACGGTACATGATTTCCCCATGCCCAGTTTCGTCGGGAGCAACTCGGTGAACAACACCACCGCACCATCATCTGCTCACGCAATCGGGCCTGCTCTCGCACCCGCACCCGCACCCGCTCATAGCAGCTCGTCCTCAGTCTCTGGCGCGCTAGGCGGGCCTTTGTCTTTGGCTGAGCTCGACGCCCTCACCGTAATTACATGCCACACCAACATATATATCTAGAATATTCCATTTTCGTTGCCTTTCGGATGTTTTACGCTGCAGACATGTGTTTGTAGGCCGACGAAACCCCGTGCATCATACTCTACTTGATCAAAGGCTAGAAGGTGGACGTGGGAAAGGGGGTGATAACGAAGCCCTTGCAACTCACGTTCCACAACCAGCCGATGCCCGCTGGGCACTTCAGGGTTAACTTGTCCAGTGTGAAATTGGGGCACGAGGATTTGCCTCCTCCGTTACGGCTCAAGGGAGAGGACGACGAGACCTCGCTGCAGATTGGAAGCTGCAAGGGTTGGGTGCTGCTACGGCCGAAGAATCTTCTTCGTCTGGAGCCGCCCGAGATCACACCAATAACCACACATCAACAAGCATGTATGGAGACCACCACCCCGCCTACGCAATTACCAACTCCTGTAGTGCCGGGTGAGAGCGGCGGACGACGTGATGAAGGGGGTCCAATAGAGGCTGATGTAATCGGCCCCGTAGAACAAACAATGGATGATGAGATGGAGGAGACGGAGGACCCAATGGGTTTCCTCAATACAGGCACCTATGAAGGTGACTTAGATATGATGAGTCAGCCATATGACGAATCGGGCTATCAGCATGCTGATGATGATATGGATGATTTGCCCGGGCAGGAACGTCCTAGCAGGGATTGCAAGAAGTCTCTCTTCATGAAATCCTCACAGGACACGCCTGAAGATGCCGCCTTAACACAAGCTCAACTAGCGGGGGGTCGTA
>NC_041393.1:21524103-21534277 GCF_002162155.2 Triticum dicoccoides | reverse complement strand
GACAGACTTGTTTTCCTCGCGTCTTTGATAGCCCTTAAATCTTCAGATATTAATATCATTTTGGGTATGGACTGGATGTCAGCTCATCAAGCCAAAATTGATTGCTTCTCTAGGACTGTTCAACTCACCCATCCTTCGGGGAAGATAGTCAATGTCTTGACCCGAATAGCCAAGCGACAATTATATTCTCTTAACGCCAGCCCTTTGCCAGACCTTGAGGACGTGCCGGTAGTCTGTGACTTCCCGGATGTCTTTCCAGAGGAATTGCCAGGTGTTCCACCTGACAGGGATGTTGAGTTCGTAATAGACCTCATTCCAGGAACCGTTCCGATTGCTAGAAGACCTTATAAGATGGCACCCTTAGAACTAGCCGAGCTTAAGAAACAACTCGATGAGTCCTTGAAAAAGGGTTTCATCCGACCTAGCTCCTCTCCGTGGGCTTGCCCCGTCTTGTTCGTCAAGAAGAAGGATGGTACGGACCGGATGGTTGTAGACTACCGACCTGTCAATTTGGTCACAATCAAGAACAAATATCCACTTCCCAGGATCAACGACCTGTACGATCAGCTCGCTGGATCCTCAATCTTCTCCAAGATGGATTTGAGGTTGGGCTACCATCAAATCAAAATCAGAAACGGGGACATTCCTAAAACGGCCTTTGTTACTCGTTATGGCCAATACGAGTACACCGTCATGTCCTTCGGTTTAACCAACGCTCCAGCCACCTTTTCTCGGTTAATGAACTCAATCTTCATGGAGTATTTGGATAAATTCGTCGTGGTTTACCTCGATGATATACTCATCTACTCCAAGAACGAGGAAGAACATGCCGAACATCTAAGGCTAGTGTTGCAGAAACTTCGAGAGCATCGCCTTTATGCCAAATTTTCTAAATGTGAATTCTGGTTGTCAGAAGTGACCTATCTGGGTCATGTAATATCTGGTAAAGGTATTGCTGTTAACCCTGAGCGAGTTCAAGCCGTCCTTAATTGGACTCCACCTGAATCGGTCAAGCAAGTTCGGAGCTTTCTGGGCTTAGCGAGCTATTGTCGTCGCTTTGTCGAGAACTTCTCCAAGGTTGCTAAACCTCTAACCGAACTCCTCAAGAAAGATAAGAAGTTCGAGTAGACTCCACAATGTGAGCACAGCTTTCAGGAACTGAAAAAACGCCTGACTTCTGCTCCCGTACTGGTACCGCCAGACTTCTCTAAGGACTTTGTTATCTACTGCGACGCCTCGCGACAAGGACTAGGTTGCATCCTCATGCAAGATCGACACGTAATTGCCTACGCTTCACGGCAATTGCACCCACATGAGGAGAATTATCCTACTCATGATCTAGAGCTTGCAGCCGTAGTCTATGCACTTAAGACCTGGCGGCATTACCTCCTCGGTAACCGTTGCGAAATATTCACTGATCACCAAAGTCTGAAGTACATTTTCACCCAACCGGATCTGAATCTCAGGCAAAGACGTTGGGTTGAGTTGATCACAGACTTCGACTTAGGGATAACCTACACCCCAGGGAAAGCCAACGTCATGGCTGATGCGCTAAGTCGTAAATCTTATTGTAACAATCTGCTGTTACAACAAAGTCAACCGCTTCTCCATGAGGAATTTCGGAAGCTTAACCTTCACATTGTTCCTCAAGGATTTCTTTCCACCTTGGTGGCGAAACCTACTCTTACGGATCAAATCATTGCTGCCCAGAAGCGAGATAAGGGAATAGCTAAGATCAAGGAGAACATTGCTAGCGGAGGTGCTAGTTGTTTCTCCACAAATGATCATGGTGTTGTGTATTTTGAGAACCGCCTAGTGGTTCCCAAGAACCAGCATCTACGGCAGTTGATCCTTAAGGAGGCTCATGAATCTCCTCTCACCATTCATCCCGGTAGTACTAAGATGTATCAGGACCTACGCCAGAGGTTCTGGTGGACTAGGATGAAGAGAGAAATTGCTCAGTATATTGCAAATTGCGACGTCTGTCATCGTGTTAAAGCAGAGCATCAACGGCCTGCTGGCACCCTTCAACCCTTAGCTATTCCTGAATGGAAATGGGATAAAATTGGTATGGATTTCATTACCGGTTTTCCCAGGACCAAGAGAGGGAATAATACTATCTTTGTCGTTGTCGATCGTCTTTCCAAAGTAGCCCATTTCTTACCTGTTCGTGAGAGTATAACCGCTAGTCAGCTGGCAGACTTATACATCTCCCGAATAGTGTCTCTCCATGGTGTTCCTTTGGAAATTAACTCGGATCGAGGAAGTCTCTTCACCTCTCGATTTTGGGAAAGTTTCCAAAATGCTATGGGAACCCGTCTCTCCTTCAGCACTGCCTTCCACCCTCAGTCAAGTGGTCAAGTGGAACGCGTTAACCAGATTCTAGAAGACATGCTTCGAGCCTCTGTTATCTCATTCGGGATGGACTGGGAGAAGTGCCTTCCATTTGCCGAATTCGCTTACAACAACAGCTATCAATCTAGCTTGGGTAAAGCTCCTTTTGAAGTTCTCTATGGATGACGGTGTCGAACACCCCTTAACTGGTCAGAGACCGGGGAAAGACAATTCTTTGGCCCGGACATGATTCAGGAAGCAGAAGAACAAGTTCGTATCGTTCGTGAAAAGTTGAAAACAGCTCAATCTCGTCAAAAGAGTCAATATGACCGAAAACATAAGGCTATGACTTTCGAGGTTGACGAGAAGGCTTATCTTCGGGTCACCCCTCTGAAGGGAACCCATCGTTTCGGTATCAAAGGCAAATTGGCTCCTCGTTACATTGGACCTTTTCGCATTCTCTCCAAACGAGGGGAAGTTGCCTACCAGTTGGAACTACCTCCGCACCTCTCCAGGGTCCACGATGTCTTCCACGTTTCTCAACTCAGGCGTTGCTTCTCGGATCCTATCCGTGAAGTGGACCACGAAACGCTTGATCTCCAGGATAATCTTACATATCGAGAGTACCCCATTCGTATCCTCGATCAGACCGAGCGTACCACTCGACGCCAGAACATCAAGTTCCTCAAAGTACAATGGTCGCACCATTCTGAGGATGAAGCAACTTGGGAAAGGGAGGATCGTCTTCGACTCGAGTACCCCGCCTTCTTTCTGGAGGAACCCAAATCTCGGGACGAGATTCTTTTGAGTGGGGGTGAGTTGTCACACCCTAGCTAGTCATGCATTAGAGTGTGTGCATCATGTTTAAAATTCCATTTAACTTGAAATGGGGATTTGTGAAACCCTCCGAATCATTTTGAAAATAACCCAAATAAAAATTTCTCCAAGAAGGTCCAAGAAAATGCTCATGTTGCTCTCTGAAAATATTGGACAGAGATAAAAATCAAACCAATATTTTTAGTGGCTCATGGACATTTATTTTGGGCATTTGGAATTAATGCATAAATATTTGCATTGGAAATATATTTCTATATATATGAAATATGGTCCAAATATTATGCCATTTCTAAAGGAGCTCTGGAATAATATATCTAGCCCCTGCAAAAATTGGCATAAGTTAAATAAATGATTTAATATATTATTTAAATCAAAACAAATGTCAGAAATTAGAAAACAGAAAAAAATAAAAGGGAGAAGCTTACCTGGGCTCCTCCATGTGCAGCCCATCCAGCTGGCCGGCCCAGCCAGCAGGCGGCCCAGCCCGTCTCCCTCCTCTGTCGTCTTCGTCCCGACAGAGGGAGGGGAGTGTGGCCGGCGCGCGCGCGCGCCACCGCGCCACGCCACCTCTCTCCCTGCTTGCCTGCCCTCCCCTCCTCGCTCGATGCCCCGGATGACGCCACGCCTCCCCCCTGCTCTCTCTCACTCTCCCCCGGCTCTCCCCTCCTCTCCCTCGCTCTCTCTCTCTCACACGGCCGAACACCACCGTCGCCGCCGTTCGCCATAGCAGCCATCTCCGGCCACCCCTCGCTTCCCCGACTAGCTCAGAAGCTCCGCCACAACCCCCTCTTCTTCCCCACCGCTCCACGGGCCTCCGGAAGCCCTGCATCGCCGCCACGTCGCCGTTCCCCTCTTCGGGCTCCGACCATCATCGCCGACGAATTCGCCGTCTCCAGCGCGTCTCCGAGCCCGCTTCGACGCCCACTGCAACCGCGGTGAGCCCCCGAGTCATTTCCCCCTTCTTCCCGGGTCTCTTTCGACCTCTAGGCCTTAGCCCCACCTTGGCCGAGAGCTCCACGCCGCCGGCGATGTCGCTGTCGTGGCCACGGTCACCGTAGCGCCCAACCGAGCACACTATCGTGCTCCACGCCTCACTAGGAGCACGCAGCACGCACCAACGCCTCCCCAAACACCCTACAACGCTGACTCCGACCACACCCGAACTCCGGCCGCCGCTCACGAGCTCGCCGTCGACGGTACCGGCCACCCCAGGCTCGGCCACCACCACCGTTCGACGCGCGGGAGCAAGAGCTCTCCAACGAGCCCAAGAACGGCCTCGCCCGTGCCCTGTAGCGCGATCCCGCATCGCGCCGCCGTCTCGGGCCTCGCCGGCGTCACGTCGCCGGTGGGTTTGACCCACCTTGACCACGGCAGGACCCCCTGAGTCCCTGACAGGTGGGCCCAGCCCTGTAGCTAATTAAGATTAGCGCTAACCACTGTTAGTTAACCCCCTGACACTGACCAGTGGGCCCCAGCGCCACTAATTAGTAATTAGGATTAATTTAACCCTGTTTAACCCCCCTGTCACTGACGTGTGGGCCCCACACGTCAGGTTTGACCTCAGCCAGCCGCAGTTGACCACTGACGTCATGATGACGTCATGCTGGCGCAATAACTATAATTTCTGGATTTAATTTAAATCAGGAAATTCCAGAATATAATTTAAACTTCAAAAATTCATAACTTTTATTCTGTAACTCCAAATTGGACAAATTATATATGAAAAATGATCAGAAAAATCCAATCTATCCATCTGTACTATTTTCATGCATGATCAAACAAGTTAAATTGATGTTTTAAGCAGAACAAGGAAAAGCACTTTAAAAGGCCATATTTGAATTTGAAATTTGAATCCTTGATTCAAATTTGCTCAAACCCTTCTGGTTTTAGTTGCATTAGTCCAACACACTCATATTGCCATGTTTCATGCATGCATCATATTGTTGCACATTGTTTGGTGATGGTTGTGTATCGGTGTCCTTTGCGACAGGTTCTGCCTCCGAGGAGTACCGTGATTACCCTAACGAAGAACCGTATCAGTGCATCGAACCATCAGGCAAGAAACCAACCATTTGATCATATCGATACAATCCCATGTTCTCGCTCCTGCTCTCTTTTACTGCATTAAGACAACGCGTTTCAAACTGCTGTGTGCTACGGTAGTTGAACCCATTTCCTCTGCATGACCTGTCATTGCCACAGTAACTAGATGAAACCCACTAGCATGTGTAGGAGTTGTTTGAGCCATATGTATGTGTTGTTCCTACCTTGCTATGCCTGCTATGCTTAGAGTCGTGTCAGGTCTGGTTCATCTGGGTGATGGGCTAGAGTGAAATGTTTATGTCGGTAATGAGAGTGGTGTGGTGAACACGATTTGGTAAAGGTATCGATGAGAGGCCATGTAGGAGTACATGGTGGGTTGTTTCATTGAAGCCGACCTTAAGCACTGAGATCTGTATGCGTGATTTAAGGTACAGCTACTACCATGCATTGGGCCCTGAAATATGACCCCGCTCGACTTCTTATTCACCCTAGCTCTCTGTCCAGGAGTTGCAAGTAGTTTCTGGTGTTTGTAGCCTACTGGAGGCCGTGGACAGCGCTGACCGTAGGGGTGGGCTGTGATGCGGTAGGTACGTGGCACGGTGTACCGAATACCCGTTAGGTATCTCGGGAACCCTGTTCACATCGTTCGGGGCCGTATGGGAAACCCCGGCCGGACTCCCTGCGGATGGAACCTGAATAGGCGATAAACCTGGACTAGAGGCTTAAGTGTTTAGGTAGGTCGTGGTCTACACCCACGTCGGCTTTCGCTTGAAGTCTGCCGAGCACATGTCGTGTGCAGACGCTAAGTGGTGGAAACATGTATGAAGAAGTACACCCCTGCAGGGTTATCATAATCTATTCGAATAGCCGCGTCCGCGGTAAAGGACTACTTGGTTGCCTATACAGTTCATAGACAAGTAAATGGAAACTGTTAAAAGCCTCAAGATAAGTGTGAGTGCCGAGGATGGCTCTTCCGTGGGAAGACGGAGGTGGATCCTCGGTAGTGTATTGAAGTGGTGAGTAGTGGACTCGTGTGCGCAAAACCATTTCAAGTTGGAGTATCGTAGGATAGCCTAGCCAAGAGTCAAAGCTGGCTTGCTGCAATAACTCCACCAACCCTTCTTGATACTAAGCATGTATGTAGGATCTGATGTAAGTCTTGCTGAGTACCTTTGTACTCATGTTGCTATAATTTACATTTTTTACAGAAGACGCTGCAACCCCTTCTGATGGGTTCTATGTAGACGTTGACATCAACGAGTAGGCTAAAGACCCAGGTGGTGACCCTGAGCTTGTGAAGGACCACGTAGTATAGCTAGGCTTTCCAAGCCTCTTTTATTTTACTAGTTGTCTGTACTCAGACAAGTTACTTCCGCTGCTGGTTTGTATGACTGTATGACTTGTATGTTGGGTCGTGAGACCCGTACCTTTGTGTATGTTATGTATGGCCCTCTGAGCCTTAAATAAAGTACTTGTGTCGTAGAGTCATGTTGTGATGCTTTGTTGTATTTGCACATATCGAGCATATTGTGTGTATGATTGAAATGCTTGGTATGTGTGGGATCTGACTATCTAGTTGTTTATCTTTAGTAGCCTCTCTTACCAGGAAATGTCTCCTAGTGTTACCGCTGAGCCATGGTAGCTTGCTACTGCTCTGGAACACTTAGGCTGGCCGGCATGTGTCCTTCTTCGTTCCTGTGTCTGTCCCTTCGGGGAAATGTCACGCTTTGAGTACCGGAGTCCTGCTAGCCCGCTACAGCCCGGTTTACCGGAGTCCTGCTAGCCCAGTGCTACAGCCCGGACCCATTTGCTGATGACCGACACGTTCGAAGCTGGGTCATGGATGCCTGTCCCTGTAAGTCTGTGCCACTTTGGGTTTACGACTAGTCATGTCAGCCCGGGCTCTTTATCATATGGATGCTAGCGACACTATCATATACGTGAGCCAAAATGCGCAAACGGTCCCGGGCAAAGGTAAGGCGACACCCGTGGGGATACCGTGCGTGAGGCCGCAAGGTGATATGAGGTGTTACCGGCTAGATCGATGTGACATCGAGTCGGGGTCCTGACAGCGTTTCTCTCGAAAGAAGTGAGTGGGAGGAAAGTAGAACTTGATGAGGTAACTGTACCTGCTCCCTTATTGGAAAGTAGTTCATCACAAGAACCGGTTCCTGTGACAACTATACCAATTAGTGAGGAAGCTAAAGATACTGATCATGAAATTTCAGATCAAGTTTCTACAGAACCTCGTAGGTCTACCAGAGTAAGATCCACACCAGAGTGGTACGGTAATCCTATTCTGGAAGTCATGTTACTTGACAATGGCGAACCTACGAACTATGAGGAATCGATGATGAGCCCAGATTCCGCAAAATGGCTTGAAGCCATGAAATCTGAGATATGATCCATGTATGAGAACAAAGTATGGACTTTGGTTGACTTGCCCGATGATCGGGAAGCCATTGAGAATAAATGGATCTTCAAGAAGAATACTGACACTGATGGTAATCTAACTGTCTACAAAGCTCGACTTGTTGCAAAAGGTTTTCGACAAGTTCAAGGCGTTGACTACGATGAGACTTTCTCACCCGTAGCGATGCTTAAGTCTGTCCGAATCATGTTAGCAATTCCTGCATTTTATGATTATGAAATTTGGCAAATGGATGTCAAAACTGCATTCCTGGATGGATTTCTGGAAGAAGAGTTGTATATGATACAACCGGAAGGTTTTGTCGATCCAAAAGGTGCTAACAAAGTGTGCAAGCCCCTGCGATCCATTTATGGACTGGTGCAAGCATCTCGGAGTTGGAATAAACGCTTTGATAGTGTGATCAAAGCATATGGTTTTATACAGACTTTTGGAGAAGCCTGTATTTACAAGAAAGTGAGTGGGAGCTCTGTAGCATTTTTGATATTATATGTAGATGACATATTGTTAATTGGAAATGATATAGAATTTCTGGATAGCATAAAGGGATACTTGAATAAAAGTTTTTCAATGAAAGACCTCGGTGAAGCTGCTTACATATTGGGCATCAAGATCTATAGAGATAGATCAAGACGCTTAATTGGACTTTCACAAAGCACATACCTTGATAAAGTTTTGAAAAAGTTCAAAATGGATCAGACAAAGAAAGGTTTCCTGCCTGTATTACAAGGTGTGAAGTTGAGTCAGACTCAATGCCCGACCACAGCAGAAGATAGAGAGAAAATGAAAGATGTTCCCTATGCTTCAGCCATAGGCTCTATCATGTATGCAATGTTGTGTACCAGACCTGACGTATGCTTAGCAATAAGCTTGGCAGGAAGGTACCAAAGTAATCCAGGAGTGGATCACTAGACAGCAGTCAAGAACATCCTGAAATACCTGAAAAGGACTAAGGATATGTTTCTCGTTTATGGAGGTGACAAAGAGCTAGTCGTAAATGGTTACGTCGATGCAAGCTTTGACGCTGATCCGGATGATTCTAAATCGCAAACCGGATACGTGTTTTTATTAAACGGTGGAGCTGTAAGTTGGTGCAGTTCTAAACAAAGCGTCGTGGCGGGATCTACATGCGAAGCGGAGTACATAGCTGCTTCGGAAGCAGCAAATGAAGGAGTCTGGATGAAGGAGTTCATTTCCGATCTAGGTGTCATACCTAGTGCACCGGGACCAATAAAGATCTTCTGTGACAATACTGGTGCAATTGCCTTGCCAAAGGAATCCAGATTTCACAAGAGGACCAAGCACATCAAGAGATGCTTCAATTCCATCCGGGACCAAGTCCAGGTGGGAGACATAGAGATTTGCAAGATACATACGGATCTGAATGTTGCAGACCCGTTGACTAAGCCTCTTCCACGAGCAAAACATGATCAGCACCAAGACTCCATGGGTGTTAGAATCATTACTGTGTAATCTAGATTATTGACTCTAGTGCAAGTGGGAGACTGAACGAAATATGCCCTAGAGGCAATAATAAAGTCATTATTTATTTCCTCATTTCATGATAAATGTTTATTATTCATGCTAGAATTGTATTACCTGGAAACATGATACATGTGTGAATACATAGACAAACATAATGTCACTAGTATGCCTCTACTTGACTAGCTCATTAATCAAAGATGGTTATGTTTCCTAACCATAGACATGTGTTGTCATTTGATTAATGGGATCACATCATTAGGAGAATGATGTGATTGACTTGACCCATTCCGTTAGCCTAGCACTTGATCGTTTAGTATGTTGCTATTGATTTCTTCATGACTTATACAAAGTTCCTACAACTATGAGATTATGCAACTCCCGTTTACCAGAGGAACACTTTGTGTGCTACCAAACGTCACAACGTAACTGGGTGATTATAAGGGAGCTCTACAGGTGTCTTCAAAGGTACATGTTGAGTTGGCATATTTCGAGATTAGGTTTTGTCACTCCGATTGTCGGAGAGGTATCTCTGGGCCCTCTCGGTAATGCACATCACTATAAGCCTTGCAAGCAATGTAGCTAATGAGTTAGTTATGGAATGATGCATTACGTAACGAGTAAAGAGACTTGCCGGTAATGAGATTGAACTAGGTATTGGATACCAACGATCGAATCTCGGGAAAGTAACATACCGATGACAAAAGGGAACAACGTATGTTGTTATGCGGTTTGACCGATAAAGATCTTCTTAGAATATGTAGGAGCCAATATGAGCATCCAGGTTCCGTTATTGGTTATTGACCGGGAACAGTTCTAGGTCATGTCTACATAGTGCTCGAACCCGTAGGGTCCGCACGCTTAATGTTACAATGACAGTTTTATTATGAGTTTCTATTGATGTACCAAAGGTTGTTCGGAGTCCCGGATGTGATCAAAGACATGACGAGGAGTCTCGAAATGGTTGAGACATAAAGATTGATATATTGGAAGCCTATATTTGGATATCGGAAACATTCTGGGTGAAATCGGGATTTTACCGGAGTACCG
>NC_041393.1:21503022-21523934 GCF_002162155.2 Triticum dicoccoides | reverse complement strand
CATGGGCCATGAGGGAGAAGAGGAGGGCCGGCCAGGGCAGGCCGCGCGCCCCCTCCCCTAGTCCGAATAGGACAAGGAGGGGGGGCGGCGCCCCCCTTTCCTCTTTCCCCTCCTCCTTTCCTTCTCCACCAAGGCAAGAGGAGGGAGTCCTACTCCCGGTGGGAGTAGGACTCCTCCAGGCGCACCCCTAGGGGGCCGGCCGCACCTTCCCCTCCCTCCTTTATATACGGGGGCAGGGGGCACCTCTAGATACACAAGTTGAGCATCGTGATTGTTCCTTAGCCGTGTGCGGTGCCCCCCTCCACCATATTCCACCTCGGTCATATCGTAGCGGTACTTAGGCGAAGCCCTGCGTCGGTAGAACATCATCATCGTCACCACGCCGTCGTGCTGACGGAACTCATCCCCGATACCCTGCTGGATCAGAGTCCGGGGATCGTCATCGAGCTGAACGTGTGCTGAACTCGGAGGTGCTGTATGTTCGGTACTTGGATCGGTCGGATCGTGAAGACGTACGACTACATCAACCGCGTTGTCATAACGCTTCCGCTTACGGTCTACGAGGGTACATGGACAACACTCTCCCCTCTCGTTGCTATGCATCACCATGATCTTGCGTGTGCGTAGGATTTTTTTGAAATTACTACGTTCCCCAACAAAGTTGTCAAAAAAGCCATCAAGAAGTACAAGTGATCACATGGTGCTCCATACCGCACGCCTACCTTACATTCCGTGGTTGATGAATGTAAGGTATCAACTTGTTCTTTTAAAACTATGTCCGTGTACTATGTTATGACTGCAACCCTTCCATTGTCTAGTATTTTAGTGGCAGCGTGTGAGTGGCATTGAACATATTTGTAATACATGTGTGGATGTGAACCTACTTAGGTTTGAGAGTAGCGACGTTTATGTTTTAGTACTATTTATGTGTTTGTGGTTGGTAGTACCAGTTGGGTGTTTGAATGTGTCTATGATGCCCGAAAACATGGCAATTATAGTTCATCAGGCATGGTTAGTGAAAGTAACCATTCTGTTTTTTGTTATTTTGGGCAACTGCATGATATATGACATGGCAACTGCACGATATTTGACATGGCAACTGGATAACATATAACATGGCAAACAAAGTTTATTTAACATGGCAAATGCAGTTCATAAAACATGGCAACTGTAGTTTTGTGTCACATGTTAACTAGACACCATTTCCACATGGCAAATGCATTTTTATTACACATGGCAACTGTAGGTGATTTCACATGGCAACTACGATTTTTCATGCTTATAATGTACCCAGTTGACATTTTTCAATAGATCAGCATGTCAAAAAAACGGAAACAAAAATGCATGGTCTGAAAACGAAAAATATGCGTGATGGCAGATTCAGTAGAAATCACATGGCGGATTCGATGGAAGCAGCATGGCAAATTTAGCAGCACATGCGTGGCATACATGGCATTTCTTTCAAATCATGTTGTCCACCAACAGTCATTTGTCGAATTTTTAAAATCCTGACCATATACCTTACAAAAATGTCACCACCACATAAGTTACAATCCTCCACAATTGCTTTTATGGATTGCCCGCCCCTTTCTTTATTTTCTTGTGTTTTGCTTAAATTTCCAACCCCGATTTGTATCTTATCTCTTTTTGATGCCCTTTTGTGATGGAACGGGGCGGGTTCCTGACCTGGATTTGCGTGCTTGCTCTTCCAGACCCTACCTCCGAGTTTTCAGATGACGGACCCATGGACGAAGGCACACTTGAGGTGCGGGGGAACCTGTGTAAGGCTTCTTCAGCCTTCCTCTTTTTGATCTCATCAAGCTCTCATTTCAGGACTTTCCTATGTTTTTCTGCCACCCTCGCTGTCTCATCGCTCTTGCATGCTTCATCTATTAGTTCAGCATAGTTCTTGGTCAACACAACGTGCCTCACGGCTTCCATGGTTGCCTCCGGTCTCTCGTCATGCACAACCAACACTGCATTTGATGTTTGTGGCCCCAACGCATCGTCAGCGTCCCAAGTCCATCGCCGCCTTATGAAATGGCGGGGCAATCGTGTGACCGCGTGCATGTCCATTACTTTCAGTATGTGACAACACACAATCCCGTCACGTTCGAATTTGCAGCATTGGCAGTAGTATCCGTCTTTGCTTATCATTGCCTTCATAGAGTAGTTCCTTCCCTTGTCCGGGTCTTCAGGTTCTGAATCCGACATGCTCAATAATGAACACACATTGAACGTATGTTCGTCCACCTGGTAAGCCGTGTACATGCTGGCACGCTTTGTTTCTTCCTGGAATCTGCATGTTTTTTGTGCTTTTGTTAAACTCTTATACGATGTTTTTGTAGCACCTTAGAGCATCTCCAGCCGTTGGCCTCCCCAGGAGGCATATTTTTCGCCGCCTGGGGGGCTGCCGGCGAAATTTTTGGCCTGGGGGGCAAAAATTTCCCACTCGATGTGCCCCCCACTAGCTCGACAATGAGGCGAGGAAGACGCCACGATGATCCCGCCACAGTCCTTGCCATCTCGCGTGACTCACTGTGCCCCGTCGCTCGCCCGCCTTGGGCAGCAGCAAAGCAGCGCGCGCGGTAGCACCAACTCGCGCCAGCAGGGATGGACTTGCACGCGAACTCGCCGCCGTCCTCCTTGCCACGCACAGGCAAGCGCGAGAGCGCGTGCACCATGGTCCTGCAGGAGGCGTACATGGCGTTGTCCGACCGGACGAGCTCGACCGTGCGGCTGAGCAGGGCGGCCACCCAGGCGAGATGGCCAGCCACCGATCGTCGCAGTCCTCGTGGAAGGCGCGGTTGCAGCTGGGGAGGACGCGCACGTCACGGCCCGACTCCATGGCGTCGAGGCAGATGGGGCAGAGCGCCTCCTCCTCGTCATCGACAGCGGCCTCCGCCTGGACAACGCCGCTGATCTGGCCGCAACACCGGCTGACCGGGAGGGAGAAGGGGAGGAGAAGTGGGGCCTCGAAGTGCGCCGGGAATGGGGCTGGAGCGGAGCGGACCGCGTGCTGGAGCGCCACGAGGAACGCGCACAAGCTCGAGCGCAGCCTCGCCAAGCCCGCGAGCTC
The DNA here is from genome assembly GCF_002162155.2 of Triticum dicoccoides. NCBI lineage: Eukaryota > Viridiplantae > Streptophyta > Magnoliopsida > Poales > Poaceae > Triticum > Triticum dicoccoides. The sequence continues at coordinate 21,520,855 of NC_041393.1, read as the reverse complement.
TCCGTTTGGCAGGGTGGCGCGGTGCGGGAGGCCGACCGGGCGCAGAGGGCTGGCGGGGCGACGCGGGAGGTTGGGCGCTGCGGGCCGAAGCTGCGGCGGGGAGGCACCAGGGCGGGTTCGGGTGGCCGGGACGCGAACGGGGAGAGAGAAGCGGATGGGGAGAGAGAAGGTGGGGGCTCGAGGAGAAAGCGACGAGGAGAGAGAGAGCATGGGGGGGAGTTGTGGCTGCAGGTGGGCCACACGAGGGGAAAAAGTGGCGCCGGCGTCCCCAGCTACCCCCGGGGGGGCTGGGTTCGGGGTGAGCTCGCCGAGGCTAACTTTACTTAAAACCAGCGAAAAACGAGGTGTTGGGGGCGTGAGTGGAGCGTTTTTTTAACGCCGGGGCTAAAAAAGTGGTGATGGGGGTGTTCTTGGGAGCCTAGTGGAGATGCTCTTATGTTGAGGTAGGTTGTAACATAGCAACACGTATATCTAAAATCATTGATGGCATGGAAATCATGTTGTTTTTCCTACATCTGTTCTTGTGTTTTTTGTTTCCATATGGCAACCGCATGATATTTTTCACATGGCAAAATGCATCACATTTTGAATTGGCAAATGAATTTCATTTAACATGGCAAGTGTAGTTTATAAAACATGGCAAACGAAGTTTTGAGCCACATGTCAACTACATATCATTTTCACATGGCAACTACAGTTCAGCCCACATGGCAACTACAGTTCAACCCACATGGCAACTACAGATCATGCTTACACTGTATTTAATGGCTATTTTCAATAGATCAGCAAGTCAAAAAAGATGGCAATTGCATTGAATTCTTTATGGCACCTACAATCTTCATGCTTTGTGCAAATAAGAGGGTAGCATAATCGACTTACTTGTTAAAAATCTTGTTGGTATATATCTTGCTCATCTGCCTCTCCATTGGAAAATATGTTAGCAGTTTAGGCTGCTTGAGTGCGGTGTTCGCTTCTTGCTGTAGCTCAGATCCCAGTATTTTCTGTTGCAAAGTTATGTATTGCTTGGCAAACTGCAGCAATGAGTTGCCAGGGCTCACGTACCGCTTCAAAACAGCGTTGAACCCCTCGCTGCGATGTGTAGTCTGCAGAAATGGGAAGAAGCACTGCATGAAGTAGGCCGGCACCCAGTACATTTGCTTCTACCACAGGCCAGTAAGTGTCTCGTTGTCTTGCACTTGGTACGTTTCAATCATAGCCGTCCAACTCCGTTCAAACTCCTCCGCCGTCAGGCTGTGGTCCACGCATACCTCGAATGCCTTGTGCGGCCCTGGACGGTCAGCAAAAAATGGTCCTAGCATCTCCTCAGCCTTTTTAATAATATGCCACCTGCAGTGCATGTGCACTGCCAACGGAAAGACCTCCCCTATGCCTACAAGCATGCTAAAATCCTGGTCTGTTATTATGTTCATCGGAGCAAGTCCATCCATGCACTCCAAGAAGGTTTTGAACAACCAAGTGTAACCATCCGTATCTTTGTTCCGAACGAGTCCGCAACTGAACTGCAATGACTGATTGTGGTTATTTATTCCTATGAATGGAGCGCAGGGCATCTTGTACATATTAGTGAGATATGTTGCGTTGAATGATATGCAATCACAGAAATGTTTGTAGGCCCTTCTTGCAGCACCATCCACCCAATATACATTTCTGAAGGAAATATGCCCTAGAGGCAATAATAAAGTTATTATTTATTTCCTTATAATCATGATAAATGTTTATTATTCATGCTAGAATTGTATTTACCGGAAACATAATACATGTGTGAATACATAGACAAACAAAGTGTCACTAGTATGCCTCTACTTGACTAGCTCGTTAATCAAAGATGGTTATGTTTCCTAACCATGAACAATGAGTTGTTATTTGATTAACGAGGTCACATCATTAGTAGAATGATCTGATTGACATGACCCATTCCATTAGCTTAGCACCCGATCGTTTAGTATGTTGCTATTGCTTTCTTCATGACTTATACATGTTCCTATGACTATGAGATTATGCAACTCCCGTTTACTGGAGGAACACTTTGGGTACTACCAAACGTCACAACGTAACTGGGTGATTATAAAGGAGTACTACAGGTGTCTCCAATGGTCGATGTTGGGTTGGCGTATTTCGAGATTAGGATTTGTCACTCCGATTGTCAGAGAGGTATCTCTGGGCCCTCTCGGTAATACACATCACATAAGCCTTGCAAGCATTACAACTAATATGTTAGTTGTGAGATGATGTATTACGGAACGAGTAAAGAGACTTGCCGGTAAACGAGATTGAACTAGGTATTGGATACCGACGATCGAATCTCGGGCAAGTAACATACCGATGACAAAGGGAACAACGTATGTTGTTATGCGGTCTGACCGATAAAGATCTTCGTAGAATATGTAGGAGCCAATATGGGCATCCAGGTCCCGCTATTGGTTATTAACCGGAGACGTGTCTCGGTCATGTCTACATTGTTCTCGAACCCGTAGGGCCCGCACGCTTAAGGTTACGATGACAGTTATATTATGAGTTTATGCATTTTGATGTACCGAAGGTTGTTCGGAGTCCCGGATGTGATCACGGACATGACGAGGAGTCTCGAAATGGTCGAGACGTAAAGATTGATATATTGGAAGCCTATGTTTGGACATCGGAAGTGTTCCGGGTGAAATCGGGATTTTACCGGGTTACCGGGAGGTTACCGGAACCCCCCGGGAGCCATATGGGCCTTCATGGGCCTTAGTGGAAAGGAGAAAGGGGCAGCCCAAGGGGGCTGCGCGCCTCCCCCCTTCCCCTAGTCCTATTAGGACTAGGAGAGGTGGCCGGCCACCCCTCTCCCTCTTTCCCCCTTGGGGAATCCTAGTTGGAATAGGATTGGGGGGGGAGTCCTACTCCCGGTAGGAGTAGGACTCCTCCTGCGCCCTCCTCCTTGGCCGGCGCCCCTCTCCCCCCCTTGGCTCCTTTATATACTGAGGTAGAGGCACCCCAAACACACAAGTTGACACAAGTTGATCCACGTGATTTATTCCTTAGCCGTGTGCGGTGCCCCCTGCCACCATATTCCTCGATAATACTATAGCGGAGTTTAGGCGAAGCCCTACTGCTGTAGTTCATCAAGGTCGTCACCACGCCGTCGTGCTGACGGAACTCTTCCCCGACACTTTGCTGGATCGGAGTCCGGGGATCGTCATCGAGCTGAACGTGTGCTCGAACTCGGAGGTGTCGTAGTTTCGGTGCTTGATCGGTTGGATCAAGAAGACGTACGACTACTTCCTCTACGTCGTGTCATCGCTTCCGCAGTCGGTCTGCGTTGGGTACGTAGACAATACTCTCCCCTCGTTGCTATGCATCACATGATCTTGCGTGTGCGTAGGAAAATTTTTGAAATTACTACGAAACCCTACAGTGGCATCCGAGCCAGGTTATTTATGTTGATGTTATATGCACGAGTAGAACACAAGTGAGTTGTGGACGATACAAGTCATACTGCCTACCAGCATGTCATACTTTGGTTCGGCGGTATTGTTGGACGAGACGACCCGGACCAACCTTACACGTACGCTTACGCGAGACCGGTTCCCTCGACGTGCTTTGCACAGAGATGGCTTGCGGGCGACTGTCTCTCCAACTTTAGTTGAACCAAGTATGGCTACGCCCGGTCCTTGCGAAGGTTAAAACGGAGTCTATTTGACAAACTATCGTTGTGGTTTTGATGCGTAGGTGAGATTGGTTCTTACTTAAGAACATAGCAGCCACGTAAAACATGCAACAACAAAGTAGAGGACGTCTAACTTGTTTTTGCAGGGCATGTTGTGATGTGATATGGTCAAGGCATGATGCTGAATTTTATTGTATGAGATGATCATGTTTTGTAACCGAGTTATCGGCAACTGGCAGGAGCCATATGGTTGTCGCTTTATTGTATGCAATGCAATCGCGATGTAATGCTTTACTTTATTACTAAACGGTAGTGATAGTCGTAGAAGCATAAGATTGGTGAGACGAAAATGATGCTACGATGGAGATCAAGGTGTCGCGCCGGTGACGATGGTGATCATGACGGTGCTTCGGAGATGGAGATCACAGGCACAAGATGATGATGGCCATATCATATCACTTATATTGATTGCATGTGATGTTTATCTTTTTATGCATCTTATCTTGCTTTGATTGACGGTAGCATTATAAGATGATCTCTCACTAAATTATCAAGAAGTGTTCTCCCTGAGTATGCACCGTTGCGAAAGTTCTTCGTGCTGAGACACCACGTGATGATCGGGTGTGATAGGCTCTACGTTCAAATACAACGGGTGCAAAACAGTTGCGCACGCAGAATACTCAGGTTAAACTTGACGAGCCTAGCATATACAGATATGGCCTCGGAACACAGAGACCGAAAGGTCGAGCGTGAATCATATAGTAGATATGATCAACATAATGATGTTCACCGATGAAACTACTCCATTTCACGTGATGATCGGACATGGTTTAGTTGATTTGGATCACGTGATCACTTAGAGGATTAGAGGGATGTCTATCTAAGTGGGAGTTCTTTAGTAATATGATTAATTGAACTTAAAATTTATCATGAACTTAGTCCTTGATAGTATCTTGCTTATTTATGTTGATTGTAGATAGATGGCTCGTGCTGTTGTTCCGTTGAATTTTAATGCGTTCCTTGAGAAAGCAAAGTTGAAAGATGATGGTAGCAATTACACGGACTGGGTCCGTAACTTGAGGATTATCCTCATTGCTGCACAGAAGAATTACGTCCTGGAAGCACCGCTGGGTGCCAGGCCTGCTGCTGGAGCAACACCAGATGTTGTGAACGTCTGGCAGAGCAAAGCTGATGACTACTCGATAGTTCAGTGTGCCATGCTTTACGGCTTAGAATCGGGACTTCAACGACGTTTTGAACGTCATGGAGCATATGAGATGTTCCAGGAGTTGAAGTTAATATTTCAAGCAAATGCCCGAATTGAGAGATATGAAGTCTCCAATAAGTTCTATAGCTGCAAGATGGAGGAGAACAGTTCTGTTAGTGAGCATATACTCAAAATGTCTGGGTATAATAATCACTTGATTCAATTGGGAGTTAATCTTCCAGATGATTGCGTCATTGACAGAATTCTCCAATCACTGCCACCAAGCTACAAGAGCTTCGTGATGAACTATAATATGCAAGGGATGAACAAGACTATTCCCGAGCTCTTCGCAATGCTGAAAGCTGCGGAGGTAGAAATCAAGAAGGAGCATCAAGTGTTGATGGTTAACAAGACCACTAGTTTCAAGAAAAAGGGCAAAGGGAAGAAAAAGGGGAACTTCAAGAAGAACAGCAAGCAAGTTGCTGCTCAAGAGAAGAAACCCAAGTCTGGACCTAAGCCTGAAACTGAGTGCTTCTACTGCAAGCAGACTGGTCACTGGAAGCGGAACTGCCCCAAGTATTTGGCGGATAAGAAGGATGGCAAGGTGAACAAAGGTATATGTGATATACATGTTATTGATGTGTACCTTACTAGAGCTCGCAGTAGCACTTGGGTATTTGATACTGGTTCTGTTGCTAAAATTTGCAACTCGAAACAGGGACTACAGAATAAGCGGGCACTAGCGAAGGACGAGGTGACGATGCGCGTGGGAAACGGTTCCAAAGTCGATGTGATCGCAGTCGGCACGCTACCTCTACATCTACCTTCGGGATTAATATTAGACCTAAATAATTGTTATTTGGTGCCAGCGTTGAGCATGAACATTATATCTGGATCTTGTTTAATGCGAGACGGTTATTCATTTAAATCAGAGAATAATGGTTGTTCTATTTATATGAGTAATATCTTTTATGGTCATGCACCCTTGAAGAGTGGTCTATTCTTATTGAATCTCGATAGTAGTAATACACATATTCATAATATTGAAACCAAAAGATGCAGAGTTGATAATGAAAGTGCAACTTATTTGTGGCACTGTCGTTTAGGTCATATCGGTATAAAGCGCATGAAGAAACTCCATGCTGATGGACTTTTGGAACCACTTGATTATGAATCACTTGGTACTTGCGAACCGTGCCTCATGGGCAAGATGACTAAAACACCGTTCTCCGGTACTATGGAGAGAGCAACAGATTTGTTGGAAATCATACATACCGATGTATGTGGTCCAATGAATATTGAGGCTCGAGGCGGGTATCGTTATTTTCTCACCTTCACAGATGATTTGAGCAGATATGGATATATCTACTTAATGAAGCATAAGTCTGAAACATTTGAAAAGTTCAAAGAATTTCAGAGTGAAGTTGAAAATCATCGTAACAAGAAAATAAAGTTTCTACGATCTGATCGTGGAGGAGAATATTTGAGTTACGAGTTTGGTGTACATTTGAAAAACTGTGGAATAGTTTCACAACTCACGCCACCCGGAACACCACAGCGCAATGGTGTGTCCGAACGTCGTAATCGTACTTTACTAGATATGGTATGATCTATGATGTCTCTTACAGATTTACCGCTGTCATTTTGGGGTTGTGCTTTAGAGACGGCCGCATTCACGTTAAATAGGGCACCATCAAAATCCGTTGAGACGACGCCTTATGAATTGTGGTTTGGCAAGAAACCAAAGTTGTCGTTTCTTAAAGTTTGGGGCTGCGATGCTTATGTGAAAAAGCTTCAACCTGATAAGCTCGAACCCAAATCGGAGAAATGTGTCTTCATAGGATACCCAAAGGAAACTGTTGGGTACACCTTCTATCATAGATCCGAAGGCAAGACATTCGTTGCTAAGAATGGATCATTTCTAGAGAAGGAGTTTCTCTCGAAAGAAGTGAGTGGGAGGAAAGTAGAACTTGACGAGGTAACTGTACCTGCTCCCTTACTGGAAAGTAGTTCATCACAGAAAACTGTTTCAGTGACACCTACACCAGTTAGTGAGGAAGCCAATGATAATGATCATGAAACTTCAGATCAAGATACTACTGAACCTCGTAGATCAACCAGAGTAAGATCCGCGCCAGACTGGTACGGTAATCCTGTTCTGGAAGTCATGCTACTAGATCATGATGAACCTACGAACTATGAAGAAGCAATGGTGAGCCCAGATTCCGCAAAGTGGCTTGAAGCCATGAAATCTGAGATGGGATCCATGTATGAGAACAAAGTATGGACTTTGGTTGACTTGCCCGATGATCGGCAAGCAATTGAGAATAAATGGATCTTTAAGAAGAAGACTGACGCTGATGGTAATGTTACTGTCTACAAAGCTTGACTTGTTGCAAAAGGTTTTCGGCAAGTTCAAGGGATTGACTACGATGAGACCTTCTCACCCGTAGCGATGCTTAAGTCCGTCCGAATCATGTTAGCGATTGCCGCATTTTATGATTATGAAATTTGGCAGATGGATGTCAAAACTGCATTCCTGAATGGATTTCTGGAAGAAGAGTTGTATATGATGCAACCGGAAGGTTTTGTCGATCCAAAGGGAGCTAACAAAGTGTGCAAGCTCCAGCGATCCATTTATGGACTGGTGCAAGCCTCTCGGAGTTGGAATAAATGTTTTGATAGTGTGATCAAAGCATTTGGTTTTATACAGACTTTCGGAGAAGCCTGTATTTACAAGAAAGTGAGTGGGAGCTCTGTAGCATTTCTGATATTATATGTGGATGACATATTACTGATTGGAAATGATATAGAATTTCTGGATAGCATAAAGGGATACTTGAATAAAAGTTTTTCAATGAAAGACCTCGGTGAAGCTGCTTACATATTAGGCATTAAGATCCATAGAGATAGATCAAAACGCTTAATTGGACTTTCACAAAGCACATACCTTGACAAAATTTTGAAGAAGTTCAAAATGGATCAAGCGAAGAAAGGGTTCTTGCCTGTGTTACAAGGTGTGAAATTGAGTAAGACTCAATGCCCGACCACTGCAGAAGATAGAGAGAATATGAAAGATGTTCCCTATGCATCAGCCATAGGATCTATCATGTATGCAATGCTGTGTACCAGACCTGATGTATGCCTTGCTATAAGTTTAGCAGGGAGGTACCAAAGTAATCCAGGAGTGGATCACTGGACAGCGGTCAAGAACATCCTGAAATACCTGAAAAGGACTAAGGATATGTTTCTCGTATATGGAGGTGACAAAGAGCTCGTCGTAAAAGGTTACGTTGATGCAAGCTTTGACACTGATCCGGATGATTCTAAATCGCAAACCGGATACGTGTTTACATTAAACGGTGGAGCTGTCAGTTGGTGCAGTTCTAAACAAAGCGTCGTAGCGGGATCTACATGTGAAGCGGAATACATAGCTGCTTCGGAAGCAGCAAATGAAGGAGTCTGGATGAAGGAATTCATATCCGATCTAGGTGTCATACCTAGTGCATCGGGTCCAATGAAAATCTTTTGTGACAATACTGTTGCAATTGCCTTGGCAAAGGAATCCAGATTTCACAAAAGGACCAAACACATCAAGAGACGCTTCAACTCCATCCGGGATCTAGTCCAGGTGGGAGACATAGAGATTTGCAAGATACATACGGATCTGAATGTTGCAGACCCGTTGACTAAGCCTCTTCCACGAGCAAAACATGATCAACACCAAGGCTCCATGGGTGTTAGAATCATTACAGTGTAATCTAGATTATTGACTCTAGTGCAAGTGGGAGACTGAAGGAAATATGCCCTAGAGGCAATAATAAAGTTATTATTTATTTCCTTATAATCATGATAAATGTTTATTATTCATGCTAGAATTGTATTTACCGGAAACATAATACATGTGTGAATACATAGACAAACAAAGTGTCACTAGTATGCCTCTACTTGACTAGCTCGTTAATCAAAGATGGTTATGTTTCCTAACCATGAACAATGAGTTGTTATTTGATTAACGAGGTCACATCATTAGTTGAATGATCTGATTGACATGACCCATTCCATTAGCTTAGCACCTGATCGTTTAGTATGTTGCTATTGCTTTCTTCATGACTTATACATGTTCCTATGACTATGAGATTATGCAACTCCCGTTTGCCGGAGGAACACTTTGGGTGCTACCAAACGTCACAACGTAACTGGGTGATTATAAAGGAGTACTACAGGTGTCTCCAATGGTCGATGTTGGGTTGGCGTATTTCGAGATTAGGATTTGTCACTCCGATTGTCGGAGAGGTATCTCTGGGCCCTCTCGGTAATACACATCACATAAGCCTTGCAAGCATTACAACTAATATGTTAGTTGTGAGATGATGTATTACGGAACGAGTAAAGAGACTTGCCGTTAACGAGATTGAACTAGGTATTGGATACCAACGATCGAATCTCGGGCAAGTAACATACCGATGACAAAGGGAACAACGTATGTTGTTATGCGGTCTGACCGATAAAGATCTTCGTAGAATATGTAGGAGCCAATATGGGCATCCAGGTCCCGCTATTGGTTATTGACCAGAGACATGTCTCGGTCATGTCTACATTGTTCTCAAACCCGTAGGGTCCGCACGCTTAAGGTTACGATGACAGTTATATTATGAGTTTATGCATTTTGATGTACCGAAGGTTGTTCGGAGTCCCGGATGTGATCACGGACATGACGAGGAGTCTCGAAATGGTCGAGACGTAAAGATTGATATATTGGAAGCCTATGTTTGGACATCGGAAGTGTTCCGGGTGAAATCGGGATTTTACCGGGTTACCGGGAGGTTACCGGAACCCCCCGGGAGCCATATGGGCCTTCATGGGCCTTAGTGGAAAGGAGAAAGGGGCAGCCCAAGGGGGCTGCGCGCCTCCCCCCTTCCCCTAGTCCTATTAGGACTAGGAGAGGTGGCCGGCCACCCCTCTCCCTCTTTCCCCCTTGGGGAATCCTAGTTGGAATAGGATTGGGGGGGGAGTCCTACTCCCGGTAGGAGTAGGACTCCTCCTGCGCCCTCCTCCTTGGCCGGCGCCCCTCTCCCCCCCTTGGCTCCTTTATATACTGAGGTAGAGGCACCCCAAACACACAAGTTGACACAAGTTGATCCACGTGATCTATTCCTTAGCCGTGTGCGGTGCCCCCTGCCACCATATTCCTCGATAATACTATAGCGGAGTTTAGGCGAAGCCCTGCTGCTGTAGTTCATCAAGATCGTCATCACGCCGTCGTGCTGACGGAACTCTTCCCCGACACTTTGCTGGATCGGAGTCCGGGGATCGTCATCGAGCTGAACGTGTGCTCGAACTCGGAGGTGCCGTAGTTTCGGTGCTTGATCGGTTGGATCGAGAAGACGTACGACTACTTCCTCTACGTCGTGTCATCGCTTCCGCAGTCGGTCTGCGTTGGGTACGTAGACAATACTCTCCCCTCGTTGCTATGCATCACATGATCTTGCGTGTGCGTAGGAAATTTTTTGAAATTACTACGAAACCCTACAGTTTCTGACACGGTCCTCATCATCCAATCTTATCTTGTAGAAGAAATCAACATCTGCTTTTACTTTCTCTTCAAAGTAGGCTATCGTGGCTTCTATGTCAGCCAACCTACTCTCTCTACGGTACTTTGCCTTTAGGTTTGTGATGTCTGCTGGTATGTAGGGCATGCTACTTAGTCTACCATCTCCGCTGTGGATCAGGGACAGTATTTGGACCATTCTTGACGGACCGACATTACAATCATGTAGCAACTTTACGAATTTCTTCTCGAGGGGGATGAATCCTTTGTGGGCGCTCAGAAATTTCACCAGATCAAACTTCTTTATGAGTTTGTGGTTGTGTTCGTCGAAATAGTCGGTGACCACCCACTGTGCTCCATCTGCGTTTAGCTTGCACCGGACAGGGCATTCGTCTTGACAATGATACCTCTCTTTCGTTCCGGCACGACAGAGGCAACACCTTTCCCCTTCTTATTCCTTCGTGCCTTGTAGCACCTTCTCTCACCTCTGCTGTACTCTTTAGTTTTTTTAATTTTCCTATGGTATTGGTGTTCACCGCAAAACCATGGAACATTGCATATGTCTGGTAGAATTCCTTGGCATCTGCAAATGAATCAAATCTCTGCCCAACATATGGTGGCTGAGGTACGATGATTTCTGATTGCCCATCTTCTTCATCCCCTTGGGCTTCGTCATCAGTTTCATCGTTCACTTCAGTATTGGCGGCTGTTTCATCTGCTTGAGTGTTGCTTGCGCTGGTGTGCAAAGGTGTGCTTGTCGGCATTGCTGGAACGATTGCCATTTCCGACACTGCTTCTGCATTGTTTGTGCCACGACTGTTGACTGGCTGGTGGAACACTTCTTCTGTGTGCTCAGAGGTTCCCGCAGTAGATGTCCCCACGCCGCTGTTGATTGTAGTCAAAGGCCCTACAAAAAAAGGGTACGTGTGTAAGCATTGCTTGAATGGCAGGTTTATTGTAACGAAATATAGCAACTGCATCTGATTGGCAAAATATCATTCATACAGCAAGCCATGACATTTGCATCTGGCCATGCATGGCAACTGCAGTTTTTGAGCCATGGCAGTTACAGTTCAACAACCATGACAGCTACTGTTGCCAATGCATGGCAACCAACATTCTTTATCATCAAAACATGCATTCTAGGTGCACGTGTCCACTTGGCAGCATTTTTGTTGTTTTCCGTCACCACCGTGACAAAATTCATTTTCCCCCATGCTTTTCCACAAAAGCAAGTGCACTATTGTTTTGCTAGTTCACATATTTTTTACCTTGTTGTGCCGCATGTGCTAACCGCATCTGATTTGTCATTCCAACTTGATGTGCTCTATCTGCAATAGCATGGGACTGCAACTATGAAGCTTGCCATGAGATGTTTGTCGGTGTGGTTCCACCATAACAACCTGTGATCATTTAGCAGTTGGTCAATGCATGGCAACTGCAGTTTGTACAACATGGCACATGTAGTAGTTCAACAATGCCACACAAATTTTTGTTCACACTTGTCATCCACAGTTGTTTAGACACATGAATCATATTTGATTAGGTATGACAACCACAGTTGATTTGACATAGCAACTACACCTGTACAGGCATGGCACTGCATTTGTCCTGCCATGGCAAAATGCAGTTGTGCATACATGGCAACCCAGGATTAGCACTGCATTTGTCCGAGGCATGGAAAATGCAGTTGTGCATGCATGGCAACTGCACCTGTCCAATCATGGCAAATGCAGTTGTCCAGGCATGGCAACTGCATTTGTCCTATGTTCATTCTCCTGAATCACTGTCCACAAATTCACTTCGGTCGTCTCACCTGTGTTCGATGTTGATGGCAGGTACATGGTTGCCACCTGTTGCCATGCGCTACATGAAGGCCCTGCGTTTTTCCATATAACTCGTAAGCCTTTGCCATCCTTGCAAGTTTAATTTCATGTCGACACCAGTATGTTTCTTTTCCGTACGCGTTACCTTGATTTGCCACATTGGCTACTTGAAGTTGGTCGCCCATACATCTGTCAGCGTTTGCGCCATGTGCTTGCACTTGCCATGGTATCCCCGCGGGTGTGGTTGGGTCATAAGAGCCTGCGACAAATGGACATTGTAGGACATGAGTAGAATGCCATCTTCCTCGTCATAAATATGGCAACTGCCCCTTTTTTGATGATGCATCGTACCGACGTTTGCGTACTGCTCTAGTACTGGCAGCAACGGCCCTGCGGAAATGAGTTGATTGTACTCTGCTGCATCCCAAAGGGGCGTTTCTGGCCTTTGAGAAAACCAAGGATCAGTGTCGTCTTCATGATTCATTTTTCCTTTTTTTTTCCAGTTTGTTTTCAGTCACTACATGAACAAGAACGCATCAATATCCGCAAAATGCATTCTTTCTGTTTGCACATACAAGAAAACACGGCAATCTTATCACATTTCTTGCAATGACAACCAACACATCACGGCAATTAGGACATGTACTTTCATTCTCTTTTCTAAAATCCGGATGCCAACTATCATTTCAAACCGACGACAACAGCGAACATAATATGATGGTAACTAACAACACTATACTGTGGCAGCTGACGGCAAAAATAGGTGGCAACTAACATCAGAAACATGTGGCAATTATTTTCCTCCCTCTCTATGCACCACCCAAATCCCTCCTTTTCTTTTCCCCTGATTTTAGTGATTCATACGCATTCTTATGCATCAACTACTCGCACCAACACAACCCAGAAACTTAGCTCAACTCTAGGATAGAATATGGCAGATCTGGTGTAATTTGGTGGGCATATTTGAATACACACAAATCCATGATGTGTTTGTCATGACAGGGTGGATCTAGTCGCCATGTTCGTGGTCAATCTGCAATTTCACTTTTCTAGACAAAGAAAGGACGAGAAACAGGAGGAGATCGGAGATCGACCTGTTAGCTCGTTGTCGCGGGGGTGGGGGTGGGGGATGGGGAGGCGCTAGAGATCTAGTCTGGTTGCCATGGCAACTAGAGAAAGAAGACGATGAAGGTAGGGGATCGAGAGGTAGGAGACGACGGTGGCAGGACGGAATGGGGTTGGAAGGCAGGCCGGAACGACGGGCGCGTTAGGTCGTGCGGGCAGCGCGCTCGATCGCCCGGACGTGTGTGCGATTGTGCCACACACCGGACGTGCGGCATGTGGCTGGGTGCGCCCGGACGCCATCGTGCGGGCGGGATCGTCTCCGTGCCACACAGAGCGTGCGGCACAATCCCACTAGATGCCACACGTGTGGCAGTTATCGGCGTCCTTTAATAAAGCTGATGTTCTATTAAAAAGAAAAAGAAAACATAAACGGTGCGGTGGGGACAAAAGGGGCCCCGATGCGACGGAACGCGTGGAATGCGTGGGGTGCGAATGAGCCCAAAGTTTGCGCTGGCCTTGTTCATGTGACGGTCTCAACCACCGGAAAACAGGATTCCTTTATTCGACATGAGAGAAAAGAAACCAAATCAGCAAGATGACAACCACATCATCATCAAACAGATATGGAATTCAAATTCAGAACGATTTTATGAGAGCGACCAAATCACTGAGGTGCGTGTGGGACGACCCGCGCTCGTTGATGCCATCCTCCGCGGCCATCTTCAGCCCCTTCATCCTCTCCCCGATCTCCCGCCCCTCCCCGCTGTCCATCATCCTCTCAATGGCGGCCTTGATACTCGCTCTCTCCAGCCGATGCGTGCCGTCGACCTCCACGCCCACCTTCCACACGTCGGCCACGTACCTGGCGTTGCCGTACTGGTCGCCGTGCAGCGGGTGGCAGATCATCGGCACGCCCTCCGCGATCGCCTCCACCGTGGAGTTCCAGCCGCTGTGCGTGAAGAAGGCGCCCACCGCCGGGTGCGCCAGCACCTCCTCCTGCGGCGCCCAGCTCACGATCATGCCGCGCCCGCGCAGCTCCTCCCCGAGCCCGTCGGGCAGCTCGCCGGACTCGAACCCGCGGATGAGCTTGGGCCGGACGACCCACACGAACGGCCGCTTGCTCAGGGCCAGCCCCCACGCCAGCTCCACGAACTCGTGCGGGTCCATGGCGGCCAGGCTCCCGAAGCTCACGTAGAGCACGCTGCCGGGCTCCTGCGTGTCGAGCCAGCCGAGGCATCCGCGGTCTGCCTGCGTCTCGCCCAGGCTGGTGGACTTGGCCGACGGCGCCAGTTTGTGGAGAGGGGCGACGGCGAACACCGGGACCGACAGGTCCTCGCGGATCTGCTCCAGGTTGGCGGCCTCGATGGCGCCCAGGGTGTTGATTATGAGGCCCGAGGACTGCCGCGCCCCGGCGACGGTGTGCCGGAGCAGCTCGGCGAAGTCCTCGAGGCGGCTCGTGTCGTGCCGCAGCAGATCCTTCACAAGGTACGGCGGCAGCTCCTCCACTGGGTCGTCCTTGCGCGCGTCTGCACAGATCCAGATCGAGCAAATGGTCTCAGCTTGACCGGTAATGAATCCAAGAATTTGTTTGCTGGTCTAAAAACATGGCGAATAAATGAAGGGAAATTAAGCGAATGCATCACCTTGCACGGGCAAATAGGCCTTGTCAATCAAGGTCTGGTACGCCATGTAGACCCGGAAGATGGCGGCGCTGGCGGTCATGATGCCGAGCGCCGGCACGCCGAGCTCCCTGGCCACGGCCTGCGCCGAGTACCACACGACGTCGGTGATGACGCAGAGGACGCCGCCGTCCTCCGCCGCCTCCTCGGCGAGCAGCGCGGCCAGCCGGTCCCTGAACGGGGCCTCGGAGGCGTCGTTCATGGCCATGCCCATCCTGGCGATGTCCTCGGACGCCACCAGCTCCGGGGGCACCTCCACGGGCAGGGACACGAAGCGGTAGTCCGCGGGGTAGTCGGCCGGGTCCGGCACCCGCTGCTCGGTGTGGAACACGGTGACCGCGAGGCCGCGGGCGTGCAGCGCGCCCGCGAGGCGGAGCACCGGGTTGAAGTGGCCGAGGAACGGGAACGGGAAGAACACCACGCGGCGGCGGCCGGCTCCGGCCATGGCTGCCGTCGACGCCGTCTCTAGCTCTCTCGACGTGCAGCGGGCGGAAGGCTTGTTCTGAGACTGATGAAACAGCCAGAAATGGAGGAGAGGACTTTATTATCGCTCGCGGGGAGTGCGGACGCGCGACGAGACCACGCGAGCTGGCGTTGTCGGCTGGTCAGGCTGCGTGGGCCGTGGGGGGCTACCCTATCTATCACCATGTGGTCTATCATCATGGGGCATCAGGCTGGGCATTCGGTTCAACCGAACCGATCGGTTCGGTGCTTCGAGTAATTGTGAAATGGGCACTGCTAGCGCCGGCGCGCCGACCGAAATTTTCGGCCGGTCAGCGCCGTAGCGTTGGATACCGACACACGTGACCGTCAGATCTAAAGAGAAAAAAAAAAGAAAAATCCCCTCCTCGTTCACGTACAACTCTGAGCACAACTCCATGAACCGCCCGCGCCTCGCCCTAGCAGCTCGCCAAGCCGCTCGCCGGAGCTGCTCGTCGGCACGCTCACCGGAGCCGTTCTTCGGGATTGCGTAACGGCCACCAATGGGTCCTCAGCGCGTGGTCACCGACAGATTGCAGCTCTAATCCCCTTCCTCGGCTGCTTCCAGCTTGCGATTCACCATGGTTGCAGCATCCCCCAGATCGACGTCACCGCCTCTGGCTCGCCGCGGCCGTCAGCTTGCATCTGGTGTCCTACAAAAAAACTGAAAACAAAACAAAAACCTTGAAGCAAAAAGTTACTAGGTTCCAGCAAGAAAAGGCTTCAGTTCCAACATAACAAATTCAGTAGCAAAAAATAGCTCCAATCGTCAGTTGTAGCAAAAACAATACCAACTTCGAGCAAAAGAATAGATCGGTTCCAGCAAAAAACAAATTCAGAGGAGAAGAGCTCCACGGTCGATTGTAGCAAAAAATAAGATAGTTCCAGCAAAATAATATGTCGGTTCCAGCAAAAAGAACACCTCGCAACCAACCGAGGGCTGACAATGTCGCCAAAAATCATGCCTCGCCGCCGGTGGTCACGAAACAAAAACATCTCAGCGATCCAGCAAAAGAACTTACGGTTGTAGCAAAAAAAAAGATGGTGGAAGCAAAAAACGACTGGTTCACCTCGCAGCTCCACCGGACAATGCTTCCAGTTTTTCTCGGTCATGGTTGTAGAACTCCCTCGCCAGCATGTAGGAGCCTTGCAGCTCCGCTAGACCGTAGTTCCAGCTTTCTCCGACCATGGTTGCAACTCCGCGGAACTACGGTTGCAGCACCGCGCCGAGCCAATCCACGCCGGCGGCCACATAGCTTGCAGTTGCCGGCCGGTCTCCAACGCCATACCTCATCGGTGCCGCAGGCCATGACCTTGCCCCTTGCCACACGCGGTGGTGGGTTCCTCTCAAGGTAGCGCCCGTTCGCGGTGGAGTTTGACGCGGGATAGACAAAGGGCAGGTAGGTGCCGGATCGATGACGGTCATCGCCGACGACCGGTGAGAAGTTATTTGGGAGCCACAGGGAAAGAGGGGCGTGAGGGGATAAGAGGGAATAGTTGGTGGTGGAACGAATGGCTAGAACTCTAGGAGCGCTTCGTGCGGCAGGATAAAGAAGAGTAAAGCGGTGGTGCGTGGGGCCGTCACTAGCGTGGACGTGACCGGCCGAGTTTCAGCCGGTCGACCGGTTCTAAACGTTTCCCTTGTGAAATTCGGTTTACTGGAATTGATGACCGTTTGGTTTCCTCTAAAAGCAACAACCGAGATTTCGGTTGACCAGAACATCGGTTCGGTCCTCGGTTAAGACCGACCAGCACCGATCTGTTAGAAATCAACGATGGAATTCGATGCTTCCCCATGAATCGCTGGTTGCTCACGCCCTCGCGGTCGAACCCTCGTATGGAAAGAGATAGGAGATGGCACAAGAATGGAGAGATAGTATACCTGTCCTCCATCACGCCCACCTCGCCGCACCCCACTTCAGCGCGCACCTTGATGAGATCCGCTCGGACGTCCTCTGCTACGAGCCTACGACTCCCTCCGTCCCTCGGTCCCTCTTCCCATGGCCGCCATTCGAGACCGCCGTCAATCCTGCGAGACGGCTAGCGACCTGCGAGGCGAGACAAAGGTTGCGACTACGAGCCAGCGAGATGGGGGCGGCGAGGGTTACGGGAAGATAAGTTTTTTTATTGAAACGAAAAGAGATAAGAGATGGACCGCCGCGTGGACTACTCTGAAACAACATAGAAAATTGGGTCGTGGGCTGTGAAGTTTTAGACTAGCTATAATGGTGAGTAACATACACTAGTAGGATACACATATCCCTAGACTATGTTACTACCTTCATAGTGGGTAGTAACATAAGTGTAGTAACATGCCAAGCAGGGGCGGAGCCAAGGGGGGACGAGCAGGGGCTCAATTAG